>NW_027100881.1:0-153236 GCF_029633855.1 Hoplias malabaricus
CACCAGAAAGACAGTTTTATTAACTGAACCGCACTCAGTATTCAAGACAGTCAAAGAACAACTTGTTTTCAGCAAACTGCATCTTTGCTTTTACAACCCGTTACGAAGCATAAAAACACTTTTGGGCTCGCTTGCAATGAAAGGCAGAAAGAGTTTTATTAGCTGAACTGCGCTCCATAAGAAAGACTGTCAGAGCACAGCTTGCTTTCAGCAGACTGCGTATTTGTTTATACTAACAATTGGAACACAGAAAAACACTTTCTGGCGTGTTTGCAATGAGCACCAGAAAGACAGTTTTATTAACTGAACCGCACTCAGTATTCAAGACTGTCAAAGAACAACTTGTTTTCAGCAAACTGCATCTTTGCTTTTACAACCCGTTACGAAGCATAAAAACACTTTCGGGCTCGCTTGCAATGAAAGGCAGAAAGAGTTTTATTAGCTGAACTGCACTCCATAAGAAAGACTGTCAGAGCACAGCTTGCTTTCAGCAGACTGCGTATTTCTTTATACTAGCAATTGGAACACAGAAAAACACTTTCTGGCTTGCTTGCAATGAGCACCAGAAAGACAGTTTTATTAACTGAACCGCACTCAGTATTCAAGACTGTCAAAGAACAACTTGTTTTCAGCAAACTGCATCTTTGCTTTTACAACCCGTTATGAAGCATAAAAACACTTTCGGGCTCGCTTGCAATGAAAGGCAGAAAGAGTTTTATTAGCTGAACTGCGCTCCATAAGAAAGACTGTCAGAGCACAGCTTGCTTTCAGCAGACTGCGTATTTGTTTATACTAACAATTGGAACACAGAAAAACACTTTCTGGCGTGTTTGCAATGAGCACCAGAAAGACAGTTTTATTAACTGAACCGCACTCAGTATTCAAGACTGTCAAAGAACAACTTGTTTTCAGCAAACTGCATCTTTGCTTTTACAACCCGTTACGAAGCATAAAAACACTTTTGGGCTCGCTTGCAATGAAAGGCAGAAAGAGTTTTATTAGCTGAACTGCGCTCCATAAGAAAGACTGTCAGAGCACAGCTTGCTTTCAGCAGACTGCGTATTTCTTTATACTAACAATTGGAACACAGAAAAACACTTTCTGGCGTGTTTGCAATGAGCACCAGAAAGACAGTTTTATTAACTGAACCGCACTCAGTATTCAAGACTGTCAAAGAACAACTTGTTTTCAGCAAACTGCATCTTTGCTTTTACAACCCGTTACGAAGCATAAAAACACTTTCAGGCTCGCTTGCAATGAAAGGCAGAAAGACTTTTATTAGCTGAACTGCGCTCCATAAGAAAGACTGTCAGAGCACAGCTTGCTTTCAGCAGACTGCGTATTTCTTTATACTAGCAATTGGAACACAGAAAAACATATTCTGGCTTGCTTGCAATGAGCACCAGAAAGACAGTTTTATTAACTGAACCGCACTCAGTATTCAAGACTGTCAAAGAACAACTTGTTTTCAGCAAACTGCATCTTTGCTTTTACAGTCCATTATGAAGCATAAAAACACTTTCGGGCTCGCTTGCAATGAAAGGCAGAAAGAGTTTTATTAGCTGAACTGCGCTCCATAAGAAAGACTGTCAGAGCACAGCTTGCTTTCAGCAGACTGCGTATTTGTTTATACTAACAATTGGAACACAGAAAAACACTTTCTGGCGTGTTTGCAATGAGCACCAGAAAGACAGTTTTATTAACTGAACCGCACTCAGTATTCAAGACAGTCAAAGAACAACTTGTTTTCAGCAAACTGCATCTTTGCTTTTACAACCCGTTACGAAGCATAAAAACACTTTTGGGCTCGCTTGCAATGAAAGGCAGAAAGAGTTTTATTAGCTGAACTGCGCTCCATAAGAAAGACTGTCAGAGCACAGCTTGCTTTCAGCAGACTGCGTATTTGTTTATACTAACAATTGGAACACAGAAAAACACTTTCTGGCGTGTTTGCAATGAGCACCAGAAAGACAGTTTTATTAACTGAACCGCACTCAGTATTCAAGACTGTCAAAGAACAACTTGTTTTCAGCAAACTGCATCTTTGCTTTTACAACCCGTTACGAAGCATAAAAACACTTTCAGGCTCGCTTGCAATGAAAGGCAGAAAGACTTTTATTAGCTGAACTGCGCTCCATAAGAAAGACTGTCAGAGCACAGCTTGCTTTCAGCAGACTGCGTATTTCTTTATACTAGCAATTGGAACACAGAAAAACATATTCTGGCTTGCTTGCAATGAGCACCAGAAAGACAGTTTTATTAACTGAACCGCACTCAGTATTCAAGACTGTCAAAGAACAACTTGTTTTCAGCAAACTGCATCTTTGCTTTTACAGTCCATTATGAAGCATAAAAACACTTTCGGGCTCGCTTGCAATGAAAGGCAGAAAGAGTTTTATTAGCTGAACTGCGCTCCATAAGAAAGACTGTCAGAGCACAGCTTGCTTTCAGCAGACTGCGTATTTGTTTATACTAACAATTGGAACACAGAAAAACACTTTCTGGCGTGTTTGCAATGAGCACCAGAAAGACAGTTTTATTAACTGAACCGCACTCAGTATTCAAGACAGTCAAAGAACAACTTGTTTTCAGCAAACTGCATCTTTGCTTTTACAACCCGTTACGAAGCATAAAAACACTTTTGGGCTCGCTTGCAATGAAAGGCAGAAAGAGTTTTATTAGCTGAACTGCGCTCCATAAGAAAGACTGTCAGAGCACAGCTTGCTTTCAGCAGACTGCGTATTTGTTTATACTAACAATTGGAACACAGAAAAACACTTTCTGGCGTGTTTGCAATGAGCACCAGAAAGACAGTTTTATTAACTGAACCGCACTCAGTATTCAAGACTGTCAAAGAACAACTTGTTTTCAGCAAACTGCATCTTTGCTTTTACAACCCGTTACGAAGCATAAAAACACTTTCGGGCTCGCTTGCAATGAAAGGCAGAAAGAGTTTTATTAGCTGAACTGCACTCCATAAGAAAGACTGTCAGAGCACAGCTTGCTTTCAGCAGACTGCGTATTTCTTTATACTAGCAATTGGAACACAGAAAAACACTTTCTGGCTTGCTTGCAATGAGCACCAGAAAGACAGTTTTATTAACTGAACCGCACTCAGTATTCAAGACTGTCAAAGAACAACTTGTTTTCAGCAAACTGCATCTTTGCTTTTACAACCCGTTATGAAGCATAAAAACACTTTCGGGCTCGCTTGCAATGAAAGGCAGAAAGAGTTTTATTAGCTGAACTGCGCTCCATAAGAAAGACTGTCAGAGCACAGCTTGCTTTCAGCAGACTGCGTATTTGTTTATACTAACAATTGGAACACAGAAAAACACTTTCTGGCGTGTTTGCAATGAGCACCAGAAAGACAGTTTTATTAACTGAACCGCACTCAGTATTCAAGACTGTCAAAGAACAACTTGTTTTCAGCAAACTGCATCTTTGCTTTTACAACCCGTTACGAAGCATAAAAACACTTTTGGGCTCGCTTGCAATGAAAGGCAGAAAGAGTTTTATTAGCTGAACTGCGCTCCATAAGAAAGACTGTCAGAGCACAGCTTGCTTTCAGCAGACTGCGTATTTCTTTATACTAACAATTGGAACACAGAAAAACACTTTCTGGCGTGTTTGCAATGAGCACCAGAAAGACAGTTTTATTAACTGAACCGCACTCAGTATTCAAGACTGTCAAAGAACAACTTGTTTTCAGCAAACTGCATCTTTGCTTTTACAACCCGTTACGAAGCATAAAAACACTTTCAGGCTCGCTTGCAATGAAAGGCAGAAAGACTTTTATTAGCTGAACTGCGCTCCATAAGAAAGACTGTCAGAGCACAGCTTGCTTTCAGCAGACTGCGTATTTCTTTATACTAGCAATTGGAACACAGAAAAACATATTCTGGCTTGCTTGCAATGAGCACCAGAAAGACAGTTTTATTAACTGAACCGCACTCAGTATTCAAGACTGTCAAAGAACAACTTGTTTTCAGCAAACTGCATCTTTGCTTTTACAGTCCATTATGAAGCATAAAAACACTTTCGGGCTCGCTTGCAATGAAAGGCAGAAAGAGTTTTATTAGCTGAACTGCGCTCCATAAGAAAGACTGTCAGAGCACAGCTTGCTTTCAGCAGACTGCGTATTTGTTTATACTAACAATTGGAACACAGAAAAACACTTTCTGGCGTGTTTGCAATGAGCACCAGAAAGACAGTTTTATTAACTGAACCGCACTCAGTATTCAAGACAGTCAAAGAACAACTTGTTTTCAGCAAACTGCATCTTTGCTTTTACAACCCGTTACGAAGCATAAAAACACTTTTGGGCTCGCTTGCAATGAAAGGCAGAAAGAGTTTTATTAGCTGAACTGCGCTCCATAAGAAAGACTGTCAGAGCACAGCTTGCTTTCAGCAGACTGCGTATTTGTTTATACTAACAATTGGAACACAGAAAAACACTTTCTGGCGTGTTTGCAATGAGCACCAGAAAGACAGTTTTATTAACTGAACCGCACTCAGTATTCAAGACTGTCAAAGAACAACTTGTTTTCAGCAAACTGCATCTTTGCTTTTACAACCCGTTACGAAGCATAAAAACACTTTCGGGCTCGCTTGCAATGAAAGGCAGAAAGAGTTTTATTAGCTGAACTGCACTCCATAAGAAAGACTGTCAGAGCACAGCTTGCTTTCAGCAGACTGCGTATTTCTTTATACTAGCAATTGGAACACAGAAAAACACTTTCTGGCTTGCTTGCAATGAGCACCAGAAAGACAGTTTTATTAACTGAACCGCACTCAGTATTCAAGACTGTCAAAGAACAACTTGTTTTCAGCAAACTGCATCTTTGCTTTTACAACCCAATATGAAGCATAAAAACACTTTCGGGCTCGCTTGCAATGAAAGGCAGAAAGAGTTTTATTAGCTGAACTGCGCTCCATAAGAAAGACTGTCAGAGCACAGCTTGCTTTCAGCAGACTGCGTATTTGTTTATACTAACAATTGGAACACAGAAAAACACTTTCTGGCGTGATTGCAATGAGCACCAGAAAGACAGTTTTATTAACTGAACCGCACTCAGTATTCAAGACTGTCAAAGAACAACTTGTTTTCAGCAAACTGCATCTTTGCTTTTACAACCCGTTACGAAGCATAAAAACACTTTCGGGCTCGCTTGCAATGAAAGGCAGAAAGAGTTTTATTAGCTGAACTGCGCTCCATAAGAAAGACTGTCAGGGCACAGCTTGCTTTCAGCAGACTGCGTATTTGTTTATACTAACAATTGGAACACAGAAAAACACTTTCTGGCGTGATTGCAATGAGCACCAGAAAGACAGTTTTATTAACTGAACCGCACTCAGTATTCAAGACAGTCAAAGAACTTCTTGTTTTCAGCAAACTGCATCTTTGCTTTTACAACCCGTTACGAAGCATAAAAACACTTTTGGGCTCGCTTGCAATGAAAGGCAGAAAGAGTTTTATTAGCTGAACTGCGCTCCATAAGAAAGACTGTCAGAGCACAGCTTGCTTTCAGCAGACTGCGTATTTGTTTATACTAACAATTGGAACACAGAAAACACTTTCTGGCGTGTTTGCAATGAGCACCAGAAAGACAGTTTTATTAACTGAACCGCACTCAGTATTCAAGACTGTCAAAGAACAACTTGTTTTCAGCAAACTGCATCTTTGCTTTTACAACCCGTTATGAAGCATAAAAACACTTTTGGGCTCGCTTGCAATGAAAGGCAGAAAGACTTTTATTAGCTGAACTGCGCTCCATAAGAAAGACTGTCAGAGCACAGCTTGCTTTCAGCAGACTGCGTATTTGTTTATACTAACAATTGGAACACAGAAAAACACTTTCTGGCGTGTTTGCAATGAGCACCAGAAAGACAGTTTTATTAACTGAACCGCACTCAGTATTCAAGACAGTCAAAGAACAACTTGTTTTCAGCAAACTGCATCTTTGCTTTTACAACCCGTTACGAAGCATAAAAACACTTTCGGGCTCGCTTGCAATGAAAGGCAGAAAGAGTTTTATTAGCTGAACTGCGCTCCATAAGAAAGACTGTCAGAGCACAGCTTGCTTTCAGCAGACTGCGTATTTCTTTATACTAACAATTGGAACACAGAAAAACACTTTCTGGCGTGTTTGCAATGAGCACCAGAAAGACAGTTTTATTAACTGAACCGCACTCAGTATTCAAGACTGTCAAAGAACAACTTGTTTTCAGCAAACTGCATCTTTGCTTTTACAGTCCATTATGAAGCATAAAAACACTTTCGGGCTCGCTTGCAATGAAAGGCAGAAAGACTTTTATTAGCTGAACTGCGCTCCATAAGAAAGACTGTCAGAGCACAGCTTGCTTTCAGCAGACTGCGTATTTCTTTATACTAGCAATTGGAACACAGAAAAACATATTCTGGCTTGCTTGCAATGAGCACCAGAAAGACAGTTTTATTAACTGAACCGCACTCAGTATTCAAGACTGTCAAAGAACAACTTGTTTTCAGCAAACTGCATCTTTGCTTTTACAGTCCATTATGAAGCATAAAAACACTTTCGGGCTCGCTTGCAATGAAAGGCAGAAAGAGTTTTATTAGCTGAACTGCGCTCCATAAGAAAGACTGTCAGAGCACAGCTTGCTTTCAGCAGACTCCGTATTTCTTTATACTAACAATTGGAACACAGAAAAACACTTTCTGGCGTGTTTGCAATGAGCACCAGAAAGACAGTTTTATTAACTGAACCGCACTCAGTATTCAAGACTGTCAAAGAACAACTTGTTTTCAGCAAACTGCATCTTTGCTTTTACAACCCGTTATGAAGCATAAAAACACTTTTGGGCTCGCTTGCAATGAAAGGCAGAAAGACTTTTATTAGCTGAACTGCGCCCCATAAGAAAGACTGTCAGAGCACAGCTTGCTTTCAGCAGACTGCGTATTTGTTTATACTAACAATTGGAACACAGAAAAACACTTTCTGGCGTGTTTGCAATGAGCACCAGAAAGACAGTTTTATTAACTGAACCGCACTCAGTATTCAAGACAGTCAAAGAACAACTTGTTTTCAGCAAACTGCATCTTTGCTTTTACAACCCGTTACGAAGCATAAAAACACTTTTGGGCTCGCTTGCAATGAAGGGCAGAAAGAGTTTTATTAGCTGAACTGCACTCCATAAGAAAGACTGTCAGAGCACAGCTTGCTTTCAGCAGACTGCGTATTTGTTTATACTAACAATTGGAACACAGAAAAACACTTTCTGGCGTGTTTGCAATGAGCACCAGAAAGACAGTTTTATTAACTGAACCGCACTCAGTATTCAAGACTGTCAAAGAACAACTTGTTTTCAGCAAACTGCATCTTTGCTTTTACAACCCGTTATGAAGCATAAAAACACTTTTGGGCTCGCTTGCAATGAAAGGCAGAAAGACTTTTATTAGCTGAACTGCGCTCCATAAGAAAGACTGTCAGAGCACAGCTTGCTTTCAGCAGACTGCGTATTTCTTTATACTAGCAATTGGAACACAGAAAAACACTTTCTGGCTTGCTTGCAATGAGCACCAGAAAGACAGTTTTATTAACTGAACCGCACTCAGTATTCAAGACTGTCAAAGAACAACTTGTTTTCAGCAAACTGCATCTTTGCTTTTACAACCCGTTATGAAGCATAAAAACACTTTCGGGCTCGCTTGCAATGAAAGGCAGAAAGAGTTTTATTAGCTGAACTGCACTCCATAAGAAAGACTGTCAGAGCACAGCTTGCTTTCAGCAGACTGCGTATTTCTTTATACTAGCAATTGAAACACAGAAAAACACTTTCTGGCTTGCTTGCAATGAGCTCCAGAAAGACAGTTTTATTAACTGAACCGCACTCAGTATTCAAGACTGTCAAAGAACAACTTGTTTTCAGCAAACTGCATCTTTGCTTTTACAACCCGTTATGAAGCATAAAAACACTTTTGGGCTCGCTTGCAATGAAAGGCAGAAAGAGTTTTATTAGCTGAACTGCGCTCCATAAGAAAGACTGTCAGAGCACAGCTTGCTTTCAGCAGACTGCGTATTTGTTTATACTAACAATTGGAACACAGAAAAACACTTTCTGGCGTGTTTGCAATGAGCACCAGAAAGACAGTTTTATTAACTGAACCGCACTCAGTATTCAAGACTGTCAAAGAACAACTTGTTTTCAGCAAACTGCATCTTTGCTTTTACAACCCGTTACGAAGCATAAAAACACTTTCGGGCTCGCTTGCAATGAAAGGCAGAAAGAGTTTTATTAGCTGAACTGCACTCCATAAGAAAGACTGTCAGAGCACAGCTTGCTTTCAGCAGACTGCGTATTTGTTTATACTAACAATTGGAACACAGAAAAACACTTTCTGGCGTGTTTGCAATGAGCACCAGAAAGACAGTTTTATTAACTGAACCGCACTCAGTATTCAAGACAGTCAAAGAACAACTTGTTTTCAGCAAACTGCATCTTTGCTTTTACAACCCGTTACGAAGCATAAAAACACTTTTGGGCTCGCTTGCAATGAAAGGCAGAAAGAGTTTTATTAGCTGAACTGCACTCCATAAGAAAGACTGTCAGAGCACAGCTTGCTTTCAGCAGACTGCGTATTTGTTTATACTAACAATTGGAACACAGAAAAACACTTTCTGGCGTGTTTGCAATGAGCACCAGAAAGACAGTTTTATTAACTGAACCGCACTCAGTATTCAAGACTGTCAAAGAACAACTTGTTTTCAGCAAACTGCATCTTTGCTTTTACAACCCGTTACGAAGCATAAAAACACTTTCGGGCTCGCTTGCAATGAAAGGCAGAAAGAGTTTTATTAGCTGAACTGCACTCCATAAGAAAGACTGTCAGAGCACAGCTTGCTTTCAGCAGACTGCGTATTTCTTTATACTAGCAATTGGAACACAGAAAAACACTTTCTGGCTTGCTTGCAATGAGCACCAGAAAGACAGTTTTATTAACTGAACCGCACTCAGTATTCAAGACTGTCAAAGAACAACTTGTTTTCAGCAAACTGCATCTTTGCTTTTACAACCCGTCATGAAGCATAAAAACACTTTTGGGCTCGCTTGCAATGAAAGGCAGAAAGAGTTTTATTAGCTGAACTGCACTCCATAAGAAAGACTGTCAGAGCACAGCTTGCTTTCAGCAGACTGCATATTTGTTTATACTAACAAGTGGAACACAGAAAAACACTTTCTGGTTTGTTTGCAATGAGCACCAGAAAGACAGTTTTATTAACTGAACCGCACTCAGTATTCAAGACTGTCAAAGAACAACTTGTTTTCAGCAAACTGCATCTTTGCTTTTACAGTCCATTATGAAGCATAAAAACACTTTCGGGCTCGCTTGCAATGAAAGGCAGAAAGAGTTTTATTAGCTGAACTGCGCTCCATAAGAAAGACTGTCAGAGCACAGCTTGCTTTCAGCAGACTGCGTATTTCTTTATACTAGCAATTGGAACACAGAAAAACATATTCTGGCTTGCTTGCAATGAGCACCAGAAAGACAGTTTTATTAACTGAACCGCACTTAGTATTCAAGACTGTCAAAGAACAACTTGTTTTCAGCAAACTGCATCTTTGCTTTTACAACCCGTTACGAAGCATAAAAACACTTTTGGGCTCGCTTGCAATGAAAGGCAGAAAGAATTTTATTAGCTGAACTGCGCTCCATAAGAAAGACTGTCAGAGCACAGCTTGCTTTCAGCAGACTGCGTATTTGTTTATACTAACAATTGGAACACAGAAAAACACTTTCTGGCGTGTTTGCAATGAGCACCAGAAAGACAGTTTTATTAACTGAACCGCACTCAGTATTCAAGACTGTCAAAGAACAACTTGTTTTCAGCAAACTGCATCTTTGCTTTTACAACCCGTTACGAAGCATAAAAACACTTTCGGGCTCGCTTGCAATGAAAGGCAGAAAGAGTTTTATTAGCTGAACTGCACTCCATAAGAAAGACTGTCAGAGCACAGCTTGCTTTCAGCAGACTGCGTATTTCTTTATACTAGCAATTGGAACACAGAAAAACACTTTCTGGCTTGCTTGCAATGAGCACCAGAAAGACAGTTTTATTAACTGAACCGCACTCAGTATTCAAGACTGTCAAAGAACAACTTGTTTTCAGCAAACTGCATCTTTGCTTTTACAACCCGTCATGAAGCATAAAAACACTTTTGGGCTCGCTTGCAATGAAAGGCAGAAAGAGTTTTATTAGCTGAACTGCACTCCATAAGAAAGACTGTCAGAGCACAGCTTGCTTTCAGCAGACTGCATATTTGTTTATACTAACAAGTGGAACACAGAAAAACACTTTCTGGTTTGTTTGCAATGAGCACCAGAAAGACAGTTTTATTAACTGAACCGCACTCAGTATTCAAGACTGTCAAAGAACAACTTGTTTTCAGCAAACTGCATCTTTGCTTTTACAGTCCATTATGAAGCATAAAAACACTTTCGGGCTCGCTTGCAATGAAAGGCAGAAAGAGTTTTATTAGCTGAACTGCGCTCCATAAGAAAGACTGTCAGAGCACAGCTTGCTTTCAGCAGACTGCGTATTTCTTTATACTAGCAATTGGAACACAGAAAAACATATTCTGGCTTGCTTGCAATGAGCACCAGAAAGACAGTTTTATTAACTGAACCGCACTTAGTATTCAAGACTGTCAAAGAACAACTTGTTTTCAGCAAACTGCATCTTTGCTTTTACAACCCGTTACGAAGCATAAAAACACTTTTGGGCTCGCTTGCAATGAAAGGCAGAAAGAATTTTATTAGCTGAACTGCGCTCCATAAGAAAGACTGTCAGAGCACAGCTTGCTTTCAGCAGACTGCGTATTTGTTTATACTAACAATTGGAACACAGAAAAACACTTTCTGGCGTGTTTGCAATGAGCACCAGAAAGACAGTTTTATTAACTGAACCGCACTCAGTATTCAAGACTGTCAAAGAACAACTTGTTTTCAGCACACTGCATCTTTGCTTTTACAACCCGTTATGAAGCATAAAAACACTTTTGGGCTCGCTTGCAATGAAAGGCAGAAAGACTTTTATTAGCTGAACTGCGCTCCATAAGAAAGACTGTCAGAGCACAGCTTGCTTTCAGCAGACTGCGTATTTGTTTATACTAACAATTGGAACACAGAAAAACACTTTCTGGCGTGTTTGCAATTAGCACCAGAAATACAGTTTTATTAACTGAACCGCACTCAGTATTCAATACAGTCAAAGAACAACTTGTTTTCAGCAAACTGCATCTTTGCTTTTACAACCCGTTACGAAGCATAAAAACACTTTTGGGCTCGCTTGCAATGAAAGGCAGAAAGAGTTTTATTAGCTGAACTGCACTCCATAAGAAAGACTGTCAGAGCACAGCTTGCTTTCAGCGGACTGCGTATTTGTTTATACTAACAATTGGAACACAGAAAAACACTTTCTGGCGTGTTTGCAATGAGCACCAGAAAGACAGTTTTATTAACTGAACCGCACTCAGTATTCAAGACTGTCAAAGAACAACTTGTTTTCAGCAAACTGCATCTTTGCTTTTACAACCCGTTACGAAGCATAAAAACACTTTCGGGCTCGCTTGCAATGAAAGGCAGAAAGAGTTTTATTAGCTGAACTGCACTCCATAAGAAAGACTGTCAGAGCACAGCTTGCTTTCAGCAGACTGCGTATTTCTTTATACTAGCAATTGGAACACAGAAAAACACTTTCTGGCTTGCTTGCAATGAGCACCAGAAAGACAGTTTTATTAACTGAACCGCACTCAGTATTCAAGACTGTCAAAGAACAACTTGTTTTCAGCAAACTGCATCTTTGCTTTTACAACCCGTTATGAAGCATAAAAACACTTTCGGGCTCGCTTGCAATGAAAGGCAGAAAGAGTTTTATTAGCTGAACTGCACTCCATAAGAAAGACTGTCAGAGCACAGCTTGCTTTCAGCAGACTGCGTATTTCTTTATACTAGCAATTGAAACACAGAAAAACACTTTCTGGCTTGCTTGCAATGAGCTCCAGAAAGACAGTTTTATTAACTGAACCGCACTTAGTATTCAAGACTGTCAAAGAACAACTTGTTTTCAGCAAACTGCATCTTTGCTTTTACAACCCGTTACGAAGCATAAAAACACTTTTGGGCTCGCTTGCAATGAAAGGCAGAAAGAATTTTATTAGCTGAACTGCGCTCCATAAGAAAGACTGTCAGAGCACAGCTTGCTTTCAGCAGACTGCGTATTTGTTTATACTAACAATTGGAACACAGAAAAACACTTTCTGGCGTGTTTGCAATGAGCACCAGAAAGACAGTTTTATTAACTGAACCGCACTCAGTATTCAAGACTGTCAAAGAACAACTTGTTTTCAGCACACTGCATCTTTGCTTTTACAACCCGTTATGAAGCATAAAAACACTTTTGGGCTCGCTTGCAATGAAAGGCAGAAAGACTTTTATTAGCTGAACTGCGCTCCATAAGAAAGACTGTCAGAGCACAGCTTGCTTTCAGCAGACTGCGTATTTGTTTATACTAACAATTGGAACACAGAAAAACACTTTCTGGCGTGTTTGCAATTAGCACCAGAAATACAGTTTTATTAACTGAACCGCACTCAGTATTCAATACAGTCAAAGAACAACTTGTTTTCAGCAAACTGCATCTTTGCTTTTACAACCCGTTACGAAGCATAAAAACACTTTTGGGCTCGCTTGCAATGAAAGGCAGAAAGAGTTTTATTAGCTGAACTGCACTCCATAAGAAAGACTGTCAGAGCACAGCTTGCTTTCAGCGGACTGCGTATTTGTTTATACTAACAATTGGAACACAGAAAAACACTTTCTGGCGTGTTTGCAATGAGCACCAGAAAGACAGTTTTATTAACTGAACCGCACTCAGTATTCAAGACTGTCAAAGAACAACTTGTTTTCAGCAAACTGCATCTTTGCTTTTACAACCCGTTACGAAGCATAAAAACACTTTCGGGCTCGCTTGCAATGAAAGGCAGAAAGAGTTTTATTAGCTGAACTGCACTCCATAAGAAAGACTGTCAGAGCACAGCTTGCTTTCAGCAGACTGCGTATTTCTTTATACTAGCAATTGGAACACAGAAAAACACTTTCTGGCTTGCTTGCAATGAGCACCAGAAAGACAGTTTTATTAACTGAACCGCACTCAGTATTCAAGACTGTCAAAGAACAACTTGTTTTCAGCAAACTGCATCTTTGCTTTTACAACCCGTTATGAAGCATAAAAACACTTTCGGGCTCGCTTGCAATGAAAGGCAGAAAGAGTTTTATTAGCTGAACTGCACTCCATAAGAAAGACTGTCAGAGCACAGCTTGCTTTCAGCAGACTGCGTATTTCTTTATACTAGCAATTGAAACACAGAAAAACACTTTCTGGCTTGCTTGCAATGAGCTCCAGAAAGACAGTTTTATTAACTGAACCGCACTCAGTATTCAAGACTGTCAAAGAACAACTTGTTTTCAGCAAACTGCATCTTTGCTTTTACAACCCGTTATGAAGCATAAAAACACTTTTGGGCTCGCTTGCAATGAAAGGCAGAAAGAGTTTTATTAGCTGAACTGCGCTCCATAAGAAAGACTGTCAGAGCACAGCTTGCTTTCAGCAGACTGCGTATTTGTTTATACTAACAATTGGAACACAGAAAAACACTTTCTGGCGTGTTTGCAATGAGCACCAGAAAGACAGTTTTATTAACTGAACCGCACTCAGTATTCAAGACTGTCAAAGAACAACTTGTTTTCAGCAAACTGCATCTTTGCTTTTACAACCCGTTACGAAGCATAAAAACACTTTCGGGCTCGCTTGCAATGAAAGGCAGAAAGAGTTTTATTAGCTGAACTGCACTCCATAAGAAAGACTGTCAGAGCACAGCTTGCTTTCAGCAGACTGCGTATTTGTTTATACTAACAATTGGAACACAGAAAAACACTTTCCGGCGTGATTGCAATGAGCACCAGAAAGACAGTTTTATTAACTGAACCGCACTCAGTATTCAAGACTGTCAAAGAACAACTTGTTTTCAGCAAACTGCATATTTGCTTTTACAATCCATTATGAAGCATAAAAACACTTTCGGGCTCGCTTGCAATGAAAGGCAGAAAGAGTTTTATTAGCTGAACTGCGCTCCATAAGAAAGACTGTCAGAGCACAGCTTGCTTTCAGCAGACTGCGTATTTCTTTATACTAACAATTGGAACACAGAAAAACACTTTCTGGCGTCTTTGCAATGAGCACCAGAAAGACAGTTTTATTAACTGAACCGCACTAAGTATTCAAGACTGTCAAAGAACAACTTGTTTTCAGCAAACTGCATCTTTGCTTTTACAACCCGTTATGAAGCATAAAAACACTTTCGGGCTCGCTTGCAATGAAAGGCAGAAAGAGTTTTATTAGCTGAACTGCACTCCATAAGGAAGACTGTCAGAGCACAGCTTGCTTTCAGCAGACTGCGTATTTCTTTATACTAGCAATTGGAACACAGAAAAACACTTTCTGGCTTGCTTGCAATGAGCACCAGAAAGACAGTTTTATTAACTGAACCGCACTCAGTATTCAAGACTGTCAAAGAACAACTTGTTTTCAGCAAACTGCATCTTTGCTTTTACAACCCGTTATGAAGCATAAAAACACTTTTGGGCTCGCTTGCAATGAAAGGCAGAAAGACTTTTATTAGCTGAACTGCGCTCCATAAGAAAGACTGTCAGAGCACAGCTTGCTTTCAGCAGACTGCGTATTTGTTTACACTAACAATTGGAACACAGAAAAACACTTTCTGGCGTGTTTGCAATGAGCACCAGAAAGACAGTTTTATTAACTGAACCGCACTCAGTATTCAAGACTGTCAAAGAACAACTTGTTTTCAGCAAACTGCATCTTTGCTTTTACAACCCGTTACGAAGCATAAAAACACTTTTGGGCTCGCTTGCAATGAAAGGCAGAAAGAGTTTTATTAGCTGAACTGCGCTCCATAAGAAAGACTGTCAGAGCACAGCTTGCTTTCAGCAGACTGCGTATTTCTTTATACTAGCAATTGGAACACAGAAAAACACTTTCTGGCGTGTTTGCAATGAGCACCAGAAAGACGGTTTTATTAACTCAACTGCACTCAGTATTCAAGACTGTCAAAGATAAACTTGTTTTCAGCAAACTGCATCTTTGCTTTTACAACCCAATATGAAGCATAAAAACACTTTCGGGCTCGCTTGCAATGAAAGGCAGAAAGAGTTTTATTAGCTGAACTGCGCTCCATAAGAAAGACTGTCAGGGCACAGCTTGCTTTCAGCAGACTGCGTATTTCTTTATACTAACAATTGGAACACAGAAAAACACTTTCTGGCGTCTTTGCAATGAGCACCAGAAAGACAGTTTTATTAACTGAACCGCACTAAGTATTCAAGACTGTCAAAGAACAACTTGTTTTCAGCAAACTGCATCTTTGCTTTTACAACCCGTTATGAAGCATAAAAACACTTTCGGGCTCGCTTGCAATGAAAGGCAGAAAGAGTTTTATTAGCTGAACTGCACTCCATAAGAAAGACTGTCAGAGCACAGCTTGCTTTCAGCAGACTGCGTATTTCTTTATACTAGCAATTGGAACACAGAAAAACACTTTCTGGCTTGCTTGCAATGAGCACCAGAAAGACAGTTTTATTAACTGAACCGCACTCAGTATTCAAGACTGTCAAAGAACAACTTGTTTTCAGCAAACTGCATCTTTGCTTTTACAACCCGTTATGAAGCATAAAAACACTTTTGGGCTCGCTTGCAATGAAAGGCAGAAAGACTTTTATTAGCTGAACTGCGCTCCATAAGAAAGACTGTCAGAGCACAGCTTGCTTTCAGCAGACTGCGTATTTGTTTACACTAACAATTGGAACACAGAAAAACACTTTCTGGCGTGTTTGCAATGAGCACCAGAAAGACAGTTTTATTAACTGAACCGCACTCAGTATTCAAGACAGTCAAAGAACAACTTGTTTTCAGCAAACTGCATCTTTGCTTTTACAACCCGTTACGAAGCATAAAAACACTTTTGGGCTCGCTTGCAATGAAAGGCAGAAAGAGTTTTATTAGCTGAACTGCGCTCCATAAGAAAGACTGTCAGAGCACAGCTTGCTTTCAGCAGACTGGTGTATTTGTTTATACTAACAATTGGAACACAGAAAAACACTTTCTGGCGTGTTTGCAATGAGCACCAGAAAGACAGTTTTATTAACTGAACCGCACTCAGTATTCAAGACTGTCAAAGAACAACTTGTTTTCAGCAAACTGCATCTTTGCTTTTACAACCCGTTACGAAGCATAAAAACACTTTCGGGCTCGCTTGCAATGAAAGGCAGAAAGAGTTTTATTAGCTGAACTGCACTCCATAAGAAAGACTGTCAGAGCACAGCTTGCTTTCAGCAGACTGCGTATTTGTTTATACTAACAATTGGAACACAGAAAAACACTTTCTGGCGTGATTGCAATGAGCACCAGAAAGACAGTTTTATTAACTGAACCGCACTCAGTATTCAAGACTGTCAAAGAACCACTTGTTTTCAGCAAACTGCATATTTGCTTTTACAATCCATTATGAAGCATAAAAACACTTTCGGGCTCGCTTGCAATGAAAGGCAGAAAGAGTTTTATTAGCTGAACTGCGCTCCATAAGAAAGACTGTCAGAGCACAGCTTGCTTTCAGCAGACTGCGTATTTCTTTATACTAACAATTGGAACACAGAAAAACACTTTCTGGCGTCTTTGCAATGAGCACCAGAAAGACAGTTTTATTAACTGAACCGCACTAAGTATTCAAGACTGTCAAAGAACAACTTGTTTTCAGCAAACTGCATCTTTGCTTTTACAACCCGTTATGAAGCATAAAAACACTTTCGGGCTCGCTTGCAATGAAAGGCAGAAAGAGTTTTATTAGCTGAACTGCACTCCATAAGAAAGACTGTCAGAGCACAGCTTGCTTTCAGCAGACTGCGTATTTCTTTATACTAGCAATTGAAACACAGAAAAACACTTTCTGGCTTGCTTGCAATGAGCACCAGAAAGACAGTTTTATTAACTGAACCGCACTCAGTATTCAAGACTGTCAAAGAACAACTTGTTTTCAGCAAACTGCATCTTTGCTTTTACAACCCGTTATGAAGCATAAAAACACTTTTGGGCTCGCTTGCAATGAAAGGCAGAAAGACTTTTATTAGCTGAACTGCGCTCCATAAGAAAGACTGTCAGAGCACAGCTTGCTTTCAGCAGACTGCGTATTTGTTTACACTAACAATTGGAACACAGAAAAACACTTTCTGGCGTGTTTGCAATGAGCACCAGAAAGACAGTTTTATTAACTGAACCGCACTCAGTATTCAAGACAGTCAAAGAACAACTTGTTTTCAGCAAACTGCATCTTTGCTTTTACAACCCGTTACGAAGCATAAAAACACTTTTGGGCTCGCTTGCAATGAAAGGCAGAAAGAGTTTTATTAGCTGAACTGCGCTCCATAAGAAAGACTGTCAGAGCACAGCTTGCTTTCAGCAGACTGGTGTATTTGTTTATACTAACAATTGGAACACAGAAAAACACTTTCTGGCGTGTTTGCAATGAGCACCAGAAAGACAGTTTTATTAACTGAACCGCATTCAGTATTCAAGACTGTCAAAGAACAACTTGTTTTCAGCAAACTGCATCTTTGCTTTTACAACCCGTTACGAAGCATAAAAACACTTTCGGGCTCGCTTGCAATGAAAGGCAGAAAGAGTTTTATTAGCTGAACTGCACTCCATAAGAAAGACTGTCAGAGCACAGCTTGCTTTCAGCAGACTGCGTATTTCTTTATACTAACAATTGGAACACAGAAAAACACTTTCTGGCGTGTTTGCAATGAGCACCAGAAAGACAGTTTTATTAACTGAACCGCACTCAGTATTCAAGACAGTCAAAGAACAACTTGTTTTCAGCAAACTGCATCTTTGCTTTTACAACCCGTTACGAAGCATAAAAACACTTTTGGGCTCGCTTGCAATGAAAGGCAGAAAGAGTTTTATTAGCTGAACTGCGCTCCATAAGAAAGACTGTCAGAGCACAGCTTGCTTTCAGCAGACTGCGTATTTCTTTATACTAACAATTGGAACACAGAAAAACACTTTCTGGCGTGTTTGCAATAAGCACCAGAAAGACAGTTTTATTAACTGAACCGCACTCAGTATTCAAGACTGTCAAAGAACAACTTGTTTTCAGCAAACTGCATCTTTGCTTTTACAACCCGTTATGAAGCATAAAAACACTTTCGGGCTCGCTTGCAATGAAAGGCAGAAAGAGTTTTATTAGCTGAACTGCGCTCCATAAGAAAGACTGTCAGAGCACAGCTTGCTTTCAGCAGACTGCATATTTGTTTATACTAACAAGTAGAACACAGAAAAACACTTTCTGGCGTGTTTGCAATGAGCACCAGAAAGACAGTTTTATTAACTGAACCGAACTCAGTATTCAAGACTGTCAAAGAACAACTTGTTTTCAGCAAACTGCATCTTTGCTTTTACAACCCGTTATGAAGCATAAAAACACTTTCGGGCTCGCTTGCAATGAAAGGCAGAAAGAGTTTTATTAGCTGAACTGCGCTCCATAAGAAAAACTGTCAGAGCACAGCTTACTTTCAGCAGACTGCGTATTTCTTTATACTAGCAATTGGAACACAGAAAAACACTTTCTGGCTTGCTTGCAATGAGCACCAGAAAGACAGTTTTATTAACTGAACCGCACTCAGTATTCAAGACTGTCAAAGAACAACTTGTTTTCAGCAAACTGCATCTTTGCTTTTACAACCCAATATGAAGCATAAAAACACTTTCGGGCTCGCTTGCAATGAAAGGCAGAAAGAGTTTTATTAGCTGAACTGCGCTCCATAAGAAAGACTGTCAGAGCACAGCTTGCTTTCAGCAGACTGCGTATTTGTTTATACTAACAATTGGAACACAGAAAAACACTTTCTGGCGTGTTTGCAATGAGCACCAGAAAGACAGTTTTATTAACTGAACCGCACTCAGTATTCAAGACTGTCAAAGAACAACTTGTTTTCAGCAAACTGCATATTTGCTTTTACAATCCATTATGAAGCATAAAAACACTTTCGGGCTCGCTTGCAATGAAAGGCAGAAAGAGTTTTATTAGCTGAACTGCGCTCCATAAGAAAGACTGTCAGAGCACAGCTTGCTTTCAGCAGACTGCATATTTGTTTATACTAACAAGTAGAACACAGAAAAACACTTTCTGGTTTGTTTGCAATGAGCACCAGAAAGACAGTTTTATTAACTGAACCGCACTCAGTATTCAAGACTGTCAAAGAACAACTTGTTTTCAGCAAACTGCATCTTTGCTTTTACAACCCGTTACGAAGCATAAAAACACTTTTGGGCTCGCTTGCAATGAAAGGCAGAAAGAGTTTTATTAGCTGAACTGCGCTCCATAAGAAAGACTGTCAGAGCACAGCTTGCTTTCAGCAGACTGCGTATTTGTTTATACTAACAATTGGAACACAGAAAACACTTTCTGGCGTGTTTGCAATGAGCACCAGAAAGACAGTTTTATTAACTGAACCGCACTCAGTATTCAAGACAGTCAAAGAACAACTTGTTTTCAGCAAACTGCATCTTTGCTTTTACAACCCGTTACGAAGCATAAAAACACTTTCGGGCTCGCTTGCAATGAAAGGCAGAAAGAGTTTTATTAGCTGAACTGCACTCCATAAGAAAGACTGTCAGAGAACAGCTTGCTTTCAGCAGACTGCGTATTTCTTTATACTAGCAATTGGAACACAGAAAAATACTTTCGGGCTTGCTTGCAATGAGCACCAGAAAGACGGTTTTATTAACTCAACTGCACTCAGTATTCAAGACTGTCAAAGATAAACTTGTTTTCAGCAAACTGCATCTTTGCTTTTACAATCCATTATGAAGCATAAAAACACTTTCGGGCTTGCTTGCAATGAAAGGCAGAAAGAGTTTTATTAGCTGAACTGCGCTCCATAAGAAAGACTGTCAGAGCACAGCTTGCTTTCAGCAGACTGCGTATTTCTTTATACTAGCAATTGGAACACAGAAAAACACTTTCTGGCTTGCTTGCAATGAGCACCAGAAAGACAGTTTTATTAACTGAACCGCACTCAGTATTCAAGACTGTCAAAGAACAACTTGTTTTCAGCAAACTGCATCTTTGCTTTTACAATCCATTATGAAGCATAAAAACACTTTCGGGCTCGCTTGCAATGAAAGGCAGAAAGAGTTTTATTAGCTGAACTGCGCTCCATAAGAAAGACTGTCAGAGCACAGCTTGCTTTCAGCAGACTGCATATTTGTTTATACTAACAAGTAGAACACAGAAAAACACTTTCTGGTGTGTTTGCAATGAGCACCAGAAAGACAGTTTTATTAACTGAACCGCACTCAGTATTCAAGACTGTCAAAGAACAACTTGTTTTCAGCAAACTGCATCTTTGCTTTTACAACCCGTTATGAAGCATAAAAACACTTTCGGGGTCGCTTGCAATGAAAGGCAGAAAGAGTTTTATTAGCTGAACTGCGCTCCATAAGAAAAACTGTCAGAGCACAGCTTGCTTTCAGCAGACTGCGTATTTCTTTATACTAGCAATTGGAACACAGAAAAACACTTTCTGGCTTGCTTGCAATGAGCACCAGAAAGACAGTTTTATTAACTGAACCGCACTCAGTATTCAAGACTGTCAAAGAACAACTTGTTTTCAGCAAACTGCATCTTTGCTTTTACAACCCAATATGAAGCATAAAAACACTTTCGGGCTCGCTTGCAATGAAAGGCAGAAAGAGTTTTATTAGCTGAACTGCGCTCCATAAGAAAGACTGTCAGAGCACAGCTTGCTTTCAGCAGACTGCGTATTTGTTTATACTAACAATTGGAACACAGAAAAACACTTTCTGGCGTGTTTGCAATGAGCACCAGAAAGACAGTTTTATTAACTGAACCGCACTCAGTATTCAAGACTGTCAAAGAACAACTTGTTTTCAGCAAACTGCATCTTTGCTTTTACAGTCCATTATGAAGCATAAAAACACTTTCGGGCTCGCTTGCAATGAAAGGCAGAAAGAGTTTTATTAGCTGAACTGCACTCCATAAGAAAGACTGTCAGAGAACAGCTTGCTTTCAGCAGACTGCGTATTTCTTTATACTAGCAATTGGAACACAGAAAAACACTTTCGGGCTTGCTTGCAATGAGCACCAGAAAGACGGTTTTATTAACTCAACTGCACTCAGTATTCAAGACTGTCAAAGAACAACTTGTTTTCAGCAAACTGCATCTTTGCTTTTACAACCCAATATGAAGCATAAAAACACTTTCGGGCTCGCTTGCAATGAAAGGCAGAAAGAGTTTTATTAGCTGAACTGCGCTCCATAAGAAAGACTGTCAGAGCACAGCTTGCTTTCAGCAGACTGCGTATTTCTTTATACTAGCAATTGGAACACAGAAAAACACTTTCTGGCTTGCTTGCAATGAGCACCAGAAAGACAGTTTTATTAACTGAACCGCACTCAGTATTCAAGACTGTCAAAGAACAACTTGTTTTCAGCAAACTGCATCTTTGCTTTTACAACCCAATATGAAGCATAAAAACACTTTCGGGCTCGCTTGCAATGAAAGGCAGAAAGACAGTTTTATTAACTGAACCGCACTCAGTATTCAAGACTGTCAAAGAACAACTTGTTTTCAGCAAACTGCATCTTTGCTTTTACAACCCGTTATGAAGCATAAAAACACTTTCGGGCTTGCTTGCAATGAAAGGCAGAAAGAGTTTTATTAGCTGAACTGCGCTCCATAAGAAAGACTGTCAGAGCACAGCTTGCTTTCAGCAGACTGCGTATTTGTTTATACTAACAATTGGAACACAGAAAAACACTTTCTGGCGTGTTTGCAATGAGCACCAGAAAGACAGTTTTATTAACTGAACCGCACTCAGTATTCAAGACTGTCAAAGAACAACTTGTTTTCAGCAAACTGCATCTTTGCTTTTACAACCCGTTATGAAGCATAAAAACACTTTCGGGCTCGCTTGCAATGAAAGGCAGAAAGAGTTTTATTAGCTGAACTGCGCTCCATAAGAAAAACTGTCAGAGCACAGCTTGCTTTCAGCAGACTGCGTATTTCTTTATACTAGCAATTGGAACACAGAAAAACACTTTCTGGCTTGCTTGCAATGAGCACCAGAAAGACAGTTTTATTAACTGAACCGCACTCAGTATTCAAGACTGTCAAAGAACAACTTGTTTTCAGCAAACTGCATATTTGCTTTTACAATCCATTATGAAGCATAAAAACACTTTCGGGCTCGCTTGCAATGAAAGGCAGAAAGAGTTTTATTAGCTGAACTGCGCTCCATAAGAAAGACTGTCAGAGCACAGCTTGCTTTCAGCAGACTGCATATTTGTTTATACTAACAAGTAGAACACAGAAAAACACTTTCTGGTTTGTTTGCAATGAGCACCAGAAAGACAGTTTTATTAACTGAACCGCACTCAGTATTCAAGACTGTCAAAGAACAACTTGTTTTCAGCAAACTGCATCTTTGCTTTTACAATCCATTATGAAGCATAAAAACACTTTCGGGCTCGCTTGCAATGAAAGGCAGAAAGAGTTTTATTAGCTGAACTGCGCTCCATAAGAAAGACTGTCAGAGCACAGCTTGCTTTCAGCAGACTGCATATTTGTTTATACTAACAAGTAGAACACAGAAAAACACTTTCTGGCGTGTTTGCAATGAGCACCAGAAAGACAGTTTTATTAACTGAACCGCACTCAGTATTCAAGACTGTCAAAGAACAACTTGTTTTCAGCAAACTGCATCTTTGCTTTTACAGTCCATTATGAAGCATAAAAACACTTTCGGGCTCGCTTGCAATGAAAGGCAGAAAGAGTTTTATTAGCTGAACTGCACTCCATAAGAAAGACTGTCAGAGAACAGCTTGCTTTCAGCAGACTGCGTATTTCTTTATACTAGCAATTGGAACACAGAAAAACACTTTCGGGCTTGCTTGCAATGAGCACCAGAAAGACGGTTTTATTAACTCAACTGCACTCAGTATTCAAGACTGTCAAAGATAAACTTGTTTTCAGCAAACTGCATCTTTGCTTTTACAATCCATTATGAAGCATAAAAACACTTTCGGGCTTGCTTGCAATGAAAGGCAGAAAGAGTTTTATTATCTGAACTGCGCTCCATAAGAAAGACTGTGAGAGCACAGCTTGCTTTCAGCAGACTGCGTATTTCTTTATACTAACAATTGGAACACAGAAAAACACTTTCTGGCGTGTTTGCAATAAGCACCAGAAAGACAGTTTTATTAACTGAACCGCACTCAGTATTCAAGACTGTCAAAGAACAACTTGTTTTCAGCAAACTGCATCTTTGCTTTTACAACCCGTTATGAAGCATAAAAACACTTTCGGGCTCGCTTGCAATGAAAGGCAGAAAGAGTTTTATTAGCTGAACTGCGCTCCATAAGAAAGACTGTCAGAGCACAGCTTGCTTTCAGCAGACTGCATATTTGTTTATACTAACAAGTAGAACACAGAAAAACACTTTCTGGCGTGTTTGCAATGAGCACCAGAAAGACAGTTTTATTAACTGAGCCGAACTCAGTATTCAAGACTGTCAAAGAACAACTTGTTTTCAGCAAACTGCATCTTTGCTTTTACAACCCGTTATGAAGCATAAAAACACTTTCGGGCTCGCTTGCAATGAAAGGCAGAAAGAGTTTTATTAGCTGAACTGCGCTCCATAAGAAAAACTGTCAGAGCACAGCTTACTTTCAGCAGACTGCGTATTTCTTTATACTAGCAATTGGAACACAGAAAAACACTTTCTGGCTTGCTTGCAATGAGCACCAGAAAGACAGTTTTATTAACTGAACCGCACTCAGTATTCAAGACTGTCAAAGAACAACTTGTTTTCAGCAAACTGCATCTTTGCTTTTACAACCCAATATGAAGCATAAAAACACTTTCGGGCTCGCTTGCAATGAAAGGCAGAAAGAGTTTTATTAGCTGAACTGCGCTCCATAAGAAAGACTGTCAGAGCACAGCTTGCTTTCAGCAGACTGCGTATTTGTTTATACTAACAATTGGAACACAGAAAAACACTTTCTGGCGTGTTTGCAATGAGCACCAGAAAGACAGTTTTATTAACTGAACCGCACTCAGTATTCAAGACTGTCAAAGAACAACTTGTTTTCAGCAAACTGCATATTTGCTTTTACAATCCATTATGAAGCATAAAAACACTTTCGGGCTCGCTTGCAATGAAAGGCAGAAAGAGTTTTATTAGCTGAACTGCGCTCCATAAGAAAGACTGTCAGAGCACAGCTTGCTTTCAGCAGACTGCATATTTGTTTATACTAACAAGTAGAACACAGAAAAACACTTTCTGGTTTGTTTGCAATGAGCACCAGAAAGACAGTTTTATTAACTGAA
This sequence comes from Hoplias malabaricus, assembly GCF_029633855.1. Classification (NCBI taxonomy): domain Eukaryota; kingdom Metazoa; phylum Chordata; class Actinopteri; order Characiformes; family Erythrinidae; genus Hoplias; species Hoplias malabaricus. The sequence continues at coordinate 24,530 of NW_027100881.1, forward strand.
CCGCACTCAGTATTCAAGACTGTCAAAGAACAACTTGTTTTCAGCAAACTGCATCTTTGCTTTTACAACCCGTTACGAAGCATAAAAACACTTTCGGGCTCGCTTGCAATGAAAGGCAGAAAGAGTTTTATTAGCTGAACTGCACTCCATAAGAAAGACTGTCAGAGAACAGCTTGCTTTCAGCAGACTGCGTATTTCTTTATACTAGCAATTGGAACACAGAAAAATACTTTCGGGCTTGCTTGCAATGAGCACCAGAAAGACGGTTTTATTAACTCAACTGCACTCAGTATTCAAGACTGTCAAAGATAAACTTGTTTTCAGCAAACTGCATCTTTGCTTTTACAATCCATTATGAAGCATAAAAACACTTTCGGGCTTGCTTGCAATGAAAGGCAGAAAGAGTTTTATTAGCTGAACTGCGCTCCATAAGAAAGACTGTCAGAGCACAGCTTGCTTTCAGCAGACTGCGTATTTCTTTATACTAGCAATTGGAACACAGAAAAACACTTTCTGGCTTGCTTGCAATGAGCACCAGAAAGACAGTTTTATTAACTGAACCGCACTCAGTATTCAAGACTGTCAAAGAACAACTTGTTTTCAGCAAACTGCATCTTTGCTTTTACAATCCATTATGAAGCAAAAAAACACTTTCGGGCTCGCTTGCAATGAAAGGCAGAAAGAGTTTTATTAGCTGAACTGCGCTCCATAAGAAAGACTGTCAGAGCACAGCTTGCTTTCAGCAGACTGCATATTTGTTTATACTAACAAGTAGAACACAGAAAAACACTTTCTGGTGTGTTTGCAATGAGCACCAGAAAGACAGTTTTATTAACTGAACCGCACTCAGTATTCAAGACTGTCAAAGAACAACTTGTTTTCAGCAAACTGCATCTTTGCTTTTACAACCCGTTATGAAGCATAAAAACACTTTCGGGGTCGCTTGCAATGAAAGGCAGAAAGAGTTTTATTAGCTGAACTGCGCTCCATAAGAAAAACTGTCAGAGCACAGCTTGCTTTCAGCAGACTGCGTATTTCTTTATACTAGCAATTGGAACACAGAAAAACACTTTCTGGCTTGCTTGCAATGAGCACCAGAAAGACAGTTTTATTAACTGAACCGCACTCAGTATTCAAGACTGTCAAAGAACCACTTGTTTTCAGCAAACTGCATCTTTGCTTTTACAACCCAATATGAAGCATAAAAACACTTTCGGGCTCGCTTGCAATGAAAGGCAGAAAGAGTTTTATTAGCTGAACTGCGCTCCATAAGAAAGACTGTCAGAGCACAGCTTGCTTTCAGCAGACTGCGTATTTGTTTATACTAACAATTGGAACACAGAAAAACACTTTCTGGCGTGTTTGCAATGAGCACCAGAAAGACAGTTTTATTAACTGAACCGCACTCAGTATTCAAGACTGTCAAAGAACAACTTGTTTTCAGCAAACTGCATCTTTGCTTTTACAGTCCATTATGAAGCATAAAAACACTTTCGGGCTCGCTTGCAATGAAAGGCAGAAAGAGTTTTATTAGCTGAACTGCACTCCATAAGAAAGACTGTCAGAGAACAGCTTGCTTTCAGCAGACTGCGTATTTCTTTATACTAGCAATTGGAACACAGAAAAACACTTTCGGGCTTGCTTGCAATGAGCACCAGAAAGACGGTTTTATTAACTCAACTGCACTCAGTATTCAAGACTGTCAAAGAACAACTTGTTTTCAGCAAACTGCATCTTTGCTTTTACAACCCAATATGAAGCATAAAAACACTTTCGGGCTCGCTTGCAATGAAAGGCAGAAAGAGTTTTATTAGCTGAACTGCGCTCCATAAGAAAGACTGTCAGAGCACAGCTTGCTTTCAGCAGACTGCGTATTTCTTTATACTAGCAATTGGAACACAGAAAAACACTTTCTGGCTTGCTTGCAATGAGCACCAGAAAGACAGTTTTATTAACTGAACCGCACTCAGTATTCAAGACTGTCAAAGAACAACTTGTTTTCAGCAAACTGCATCTTTGCTTTTACAACCCAATATGAAGCATAAAAACACTTTCGGGCTCGCTTGCAATGAAAGGCAGAAAGACAGTTTTATTAACTGAACCGCACTCAGTATTCAAGACTGTCAAAGAACAACTTGTTTTCAGCAAACTGCATCTTTGCTTTTACAACCCGTTATGAAGCATAAAAACACTTTCGGGCTTGCTTGCAATGAAAGGCAGAAAGAGTTTTATTAGCTGAACTGCGCTCCATAAGAAAGACTGTCAGAGCACAGCTTGCTTTCAGCAGACTGCGTATTTGTTTATACTAACAATTGGAACACAGAAAAACACTTTCTGGCGTGTTTGCAATGAGCACCAGAAAGACAGTTTTATTAACTGAACCGCACTCAGTATTCAAGACTGTCAAAGAACAACTTGTTTTCAGCAAACTGCATCTTTGCTTTTACAACCCAATATGAAGCATAAAAACACTTTCAGGCTCGCTTGCAATGAAAGGCAGAAAGAGTTTTATTAGCTGAACTGCGCTCCATAAGAAAGACTGTCAGAGCACAGCTTGCTTTCAGCAGACTGCGTATTTGTTTATACTAACAATTGGAACACAGAAAAACACTTTCTGGCGTGTTTGCAATGAGCACCAGAAAGACAGTTTTATTAACTGAACCGCACTCAGTATTCAAGACTGTCAAAGAACAACTTGTTTTCAGCAAACTGCATCTTTGCTTTTACAATCCATTATGAAGCATAAAAACACTTTCGGGCTCGCTTGCAATGAAAGGCAGAAAGAGTTTTATTAGCTGAACTGCGCTCCATAAGAAAGACTGTCAGAGCACAGCTTGCTTTCAGCAGACTGCATATTTGTTTATACTAACAAGTAGAACACAGAAAAACACTTTCTGGCGTGTTTGCAATGAGCACCAGAAAGACAGTTTTATTAACTGAACCGCACTCAGTATTCAAGACTGTCAAAGAACAACTTGTTTTCAGCAAACTGCATCTTTGCTTTTACAGTCCATTATGAAGCATAAAAACACTTTCGGGCTCGCTTGCAATGAAAGGCAGAAAGAGTTTTATTAGCTGAACTGCACTCCATAAGAAAGACTGTCAGAGAACAGCTTGCTTTCAGCAGACTGCGTATTTCTTTATACTAGCAATTGGAACACAGAAAAACACTTTCGGGCTTGCTTGCAATGAGCACCAGAAAGACGGTTTTATTAACTCAACTGCACTCAGTATTCAAGACTGTCAAAGATAAACTTGTTTTCAGCAAACTGCATCTTTGCTTTTACAATCCATTATGAAGCATAAAAACACTTTCGGGCTTGCTTGCAATGAAAGGCAGAAAGAGTTTTATTAGCTGAACTGCGCTCCATAAGAAAGACTGTGAGAGCACAGCTTGCTTTCAGCAGACTGCGTATTTCTTTATACTAACAATTGGAACACAGAAAAACACTTTCTGGCGTGTTTGCAATAAGCACCAGAAAGACAGTTTTATTAACTGAACCGCACTCAGTATTCAAGACTGTCAAAGAACAACTTGTTTTCAGCAAACTGCATCTTTGCTTTTACAACCCGTTATGAAGCATAAAAACACTTTCGGGCTCGCTTGCAATGAAAGGCAGAAAGAGTTTTATTAGCTGAACTGCGCTCCATAAGAAAGACTGTCAGAGCACAGCTTGCTTTCAGCAGACTGCATATTTGTTTATACTAACAAGTAGAACACAGAAAAACACTTTCTGGCGTGTTTGCAATGAGCACCAGAAAGACAGTTTTATTAACTGAACCGAACTCAGTATTCAAGACTGTCAAAGAACAACTTGTTTTCAGCAAACTGCATCTTTGCTTTTACAACCCGTTATGAAGCATAAAAACACTTTCGGGCTCGCTTGCAATGAAAGGCAGAAAGAGTTTTATTAGCTGAACTGCGCTCCATAAGAAAAACTGTCAGAGCACAGCTTACTTTCAGCAGACTGCGTATTTGTTTATACTAACAATTGGAACACAGAAAACACTTTCTGGCGTGTTTGCAATGAGCACCAGAAAGACAGTTTTATTAACTGAACCGCACTCAGTATTCAAGACAGTCAAAGAACAACTTGTTTTCAGCAAACTGCATCTTTGCTTTTACAACCCGTTACGAAGCATAAAAACACTTTCGGGCTCGCTTGCAATGAAAGGCAGAAAGAGTTTTATTAGCTGAACTGCACTCCATAAGAAAGACTGTCAGAGAACAGCTTGCTTTCAGCAGACTGCGTATTTCTTTATACTAGCAATTGGAACACAGAAAAACACTTTCGGGCTTGCTTGCAATGAGCACCAGAAAGACGGTTTTATTAACTCAACTGCACTCAGTATTCAAGACTGTCAAAGAACAACTTGTTTTCAGCAAACTGCATCTTTGCTTTTACAACCCAATATGAAGCATAAAAACACTTTCGGGCTCGCTTGCAATGAAAGGCAGAAAGACAGTTTTATTAGCTGAACTGCACTCCATAAGAAAGACAGTCAGAGCACAGCTTGCTTTCAGCAGACTGCGTATTTCTTTATACTAGCAATTGGAACACAGAAAAACACTTTCTGGCTTGCTTGCAATGAGCACCAGAAAGACAGTTTTATTAACTGAACCGCACTCAGTATTCAAGACTGTCAAAGAACAACTTGTTTTCAGCAAACTGCATCTTTGCTTTTACAACCCAATATGAAGCATAAAAACACTTTCGGGCTCGCTTGCAATGAAAGGCAGAAAGACAGTTTTATTAACTGAACCGCACTCAGTATTCAAGACTGTCAAAGAACAACTTGTTTTCAGCAAACTGCATCTTTGCTTTTACAACCCAATATGAAGCATAAAAACACTTTCGGGCTCGCTTGCAATGAAAGGCAGAAAGACAGTTTTATTAACTGAACCGCACTCAGTATTCAAGACTGTCAAAGAACAACTTGCTTTCAGCAAACTGCATCTTTGCTTTTACAACCCGTTATGAAGCATAAAAACACATTCGGGCTCGCTTGCAATGAAAGGCAGAAAGAGTTTTATTAGCTGAACTGCGCTCCATAAGAAAGACTGTCAGAGCACAGCTTGCTTTCAGCAGACTGCGTATTTGTTTATACTAACAATTGGAACACAGAAAAACACTTTCTGGCGTGTTTGCAATGAGCACCAGAAAGACAGTTTTATTAACTGAACCGCACTCAGTATTCAAGACTGTCAAAGAACAACTTGTTTTCAGCAAACTGCATCTTTGCTTTTACAACCCGTTATGAAGCATAAAAACACTTTCGGGCTCGCTTGCAATGAAAGGCAGAAAGAGTTTTATTAGCTGAACTGCGCTCCATAAGAAAAACTGTCAGAGCACAGCTTGCTTTCAGCAGACTGCGTATTTCTTTATACTAGCAATTGGAACACAGAAAAACACTTTCTGGCTTGCTTGCAATGAGCACCAGAAAGACAGTTTTATTAACTGAACCGCACTCAGTATTCAAGACTGTCAAAGAACAACTTGTTTTCAGCAAACTGCATCTTTGCTTTTACAACCCAATATGAAGCATAAAAACACTTTCGGGCTCGCTTGCAATGAAAGGCAGAAAGACAGTTTTATTAACTGAACCGCACTCAGTATTCAAGACTGTCAAAGAACAACTTGTTTTCAGCAAACTGCATCTTTGCTTTTACCGTCCATTATGAAGCATAAAAACACTTTCGGGCTTGCTTGCAATGAAAGGCAGAAAGAGTTTTATTAGCTGAACTGCGCTCCATAAGAAAGACTGTCAGAGCACAGCTTGCTTTCAGCAGACTGCGTATTTGTTTATACTAACAATTGGAACACAGAAAAACACTTTCTGGCGTGTTTGCAATGAGCACCAGAAAGACAGTTTTATTAACTGAACCGCACTCAGTATTCAAGACAGTCAAAGAACAACTTGTTTTCAGCAAACTGCATCTTTGCTTTTACAACCCGTTACGAAGCATAAAAACACTTTCGGGCTCGCTTGCAATGAAAGGCAGAAAGAGTTTTATTAGCTGAACTGCACTCCATAAGAAAGACTGTCAGAGAACAGCTTGCTTTCAGCAGACTGCGTATTTCTTTATACTAGCAATTGGAACACAGAAAAACACTTTCGGGCTTGCTTGCAATGAGCACCAGAAAGACGGTTTTATTAACTCAACTGCACTCAGTATTCAAGACTGTCAAAGAACAACTTGTTTTCAGCAAACTGCATCTTTGCTTTTACAACCCAATATGAAGCATAAAAACACTTTCGGGCTCGCTTGCAATGAAAGGCAGAAAGACAGTTTTATTAGCTGAACTGCACTCCATAAGAAAGACAGTCAGAGCACAGCTTGCTTTCAGCAGACTGCGTATTTCTTTATACTAGCAATTGGAACACAGAAAAACACTTTCTGGCTTGCTTGCAATGAGCACCAGAAAGACAGTTTTATTAACTGAACCGCACTCAGTATTCAAGACTGTCAAAGAACAACTTGTTTTCAGCAAACTGCATCTTTGCTTTTACAACCCAATATGAAGCATAAAAACACTTTCGGGCTCGCTTGCAATGAAAGGCAGAAAGACAGTTTTATTAACTGAACCGCACTCAGTATTCAAGACTGTCAAAGAACAACTTGTTTTCAGCAAACTGCATCTTTGCTTTTACAACCCAATATGAAGCATAAAAACACTTTCGGGCTCGCTTGCAATGAAAGGCAGAAAGACAGTTTTATTAACTGAACCGCACTCAGTATTCAAGACTGTCAAAGAACAACTTGCTTTCAGCAAACTGCATCTTTGCTTTTACAACCCGTTATGAAGCATAAAAACACATTCGGGCTCGCTTGCAATGAAAGGCAGAAAGAGTTTTATTAGCTGAACTGCGCTCCATAAGAAAGACTGTCAGAGCACAGCTTGCTTTCAGCAGACTGCGTATTTGTTTATACTAACAATTGGAACACAGAAAAACACTTTCTGGCGTGTTTGCAATGAGCACCAGAAAGACAGTTTTATTAACTGAACCGCACTCAGTATTCAAGACTGTCAAAGAACAACTTGTTTTCAGCAAACTGCATCTTTGCTTTTACAACCCGTTATGAAGCATAAAAACACTTTCGGGCTCGCTTGCAATGAAAGGCAGAAAGAGTTTTATTAGCTGAACTGCGCTCCATAAGAAAAACTGTCAGAGCACAGCTTGCTTTCAGCAGACTGCGTATTTCTTTATACTAGCAATTGGAACACAGAAAAACACTTTCTGGCTTGCTTGCAATGAGCACCAGAAAGACAGTTTTATTAACTGAACCGCACTCAGTATTCAAGACTGTCAAAGAACAACTTGTTTTCAGCAAACTGCATCTTTGCTTTTACAACCCAATATGAAGCATAAAAACACTTTCGGGCTCGCTTGCAATGAAAGGCAGAAAGACAGTTTTATTAACTGAACCGCACTCAGTATTCAAGACTGTCAAAGAACAACTTGTTTTCAGCAAACTGCATCTTTGCTTTTACCGTCCATTATGAAGCATAAAAACACTTTCGGGCTTGCTTGCAATGAAAGGCAGAAAGAGTTTTATTAGCTGAACTGCGCTCCATAAGAAAGACTGTCAGAGCACAGCTTGCTTTCAGCAGACTGCGTATTTGTTTATACTAACAATTGGAACACAGAAAAACACTTTCTGGCGTGTTTGCAATGAGCACCAGAAAGACAGTTTTATTAACTGAACCGCACTCAGTATTCAAGACTGTCAAAGAACAACTTGTTTTCAGCAAACTGCATCTTTGCTTTTACAATCCATTATGAAGCATAAAAACACTTTCGGGCTCGCTTGCAATGAAAGGCAGAAAGAGTTTTATTAGCTGAACTGCGCTCCATAAGAAAGACTGTCAGAGCACAGCTTGCTTTCAGCAGACTGCGTATTTCTTTATACTAGCAATTGGAACACAGAAAAACACTTTCTGGCTTGCTTGCAATGAGCACCAGAAAGACAGTTTTATTAACTGAACCGCACTCAGTATTCAAGACTGTCAAAGAACAACTTGTTTTCAGCAAACTGCATCTTTGCTTTTACAACCCAATATGAAGCATAAAAACACTTTCGGGCTCGCTTGCAATGAAAGGCAGAAAGAGTTTTATTAGCTGAACTGCGCTCCATAAGAAAGACTGTCAGAGCACAGCTTGCTTTCAGCAGACTGCGTATTTGTTTATACTAACAATTGGAACACAGAAAAACACTTTCTGGCGTGTTTGCAATGAGCACCAGAAAGACAGTTTTATTAACTGAACCGCACTCAGTATTCAAGACTGTCAAAGAACAACTTGTTTTCAGCAAACTGCATATTTGCTTTTACAATCCATTATGTAGCATAAAAACACTTTCGGGCTCGCTTGCAATGAAAGGCAGAAAGAGTTTTATTAGCTGAACTGCGCTCCATAAGAAAGACTGTCAGAGCACAGCTTGCTTTCAGCAGACTGCATATTTGTTTATACTAACAAGTAGAACACAGAAAAACACTTTCTGGTTTGTTTGCAATGAGCACCAGAAAGACAGTTTTATTAACTGAACCGCACTCAGTATTCAAGACTGTCAAAGAACAACTTGTTTTCAGCAAACTGCATCTTTGCTTTTACAACCCGTTACGAAGCATAAAAACACTTTTGGGCTCGCTTGCAATGAAAGGCAGAAAGAGTTTTATTAGCTGAACTGCACTCCATAAGAAAGACTGTCAGAGAACAGCTTGCTTTCAGCAGACTGCGTATTTCTTTATACTAGCAATTGGAACACAGAAAAACACTTTCTGGCGTGTTTGCAATGAGCACCAGAAAGACGGTTTTATTAACTCAACTGCACTCAGTATTCAAGACTGTCAAAGATAAACTTGTTTTCAGCAAACTGCATCTTTGCTTTTACAACCCAATATGAAGCATAAAAACACTTTCGGGCTCGCTTGCAATGAAAGGCAGAAAGACAGTTTTATTAACTGAACCGCACTCAGTATTCAAGACTGTCAAAGAACAACTTGTTTTCAGCAAACTGCATCTTTGCTTTTACAACCCGTTATGAAGCATAAAAACACTTTCGGGCTTGCTTGCAATGAAAGGCAGAAAGAGTTTTATTAGCTGAACTGCGCTCCATAAGAAAGACTGTCAGAGCACAGCTTGCTTTCAGCAGACTGCGTATTTGTTTATACTAACAATTGGAACACAGAAAAACACTTTCTGGCGTGTTTGCAATGAGCACCAGAAAGACAGTTTTATTAACTGAACCGCACTCAGTATTCAAGACTGTCAAAGAACAACTTGTTTTCAGCAAACTGCATCTTTGCTTTTACAACCCAATATGAAGCATAAAAACACTTTCGGGCTCGCTTGCAATGAAAGGCAGAAAGAGTTTTATTAGCTGAACTGCGCTCCATAAGAAAGACTGTCAGAGCACAGCTTGCTTTCAGCAGACTGCGTATTTGTTTATACTAACAATTGGAACACAGAAAAACACTTTCTGGCGTGTTTGCAATGAGCACCAGAAAGACAGTTTTATTAACTGAACCGCACTCAGTATTCAAGACTGTCAAAGAACAACTTGTTTTCAGCAAACTGCATATTTGCTTTTACAATCCATTATGAAGCATAAAAACACTTTCGGGCTCGCTTGCAATGAAAGGCAGAAAGAGTTTTATTAGCTGAACTGCGCTCCATAAGAAAGACTGTCAGAGCACAGCTTGCTTTCAGCAGACTGCGTATTTGTTTATACTAACAATTGGAACACAGAAAACACTTTCTGGCGTGTTTGCAATGAGCACCAGAAAGACAGTTTTATTAACTGAACCGCACTCAGTATTCAAGACTGTCAAAGAACAACTTGTTTTCAGCAAACTGCATCTTTGCTTTTACAACCCGTTACGAAGCATAAAAACACTTTCGGGCTCGCTTGCAATGAAAGGCAGAAAGAGTTTTATTAGCTGAACTGCACTCCATAAGAAAGACTGTCAGAGAACAGCTTGCTTTCAGCAGACTGCGTATTTCTTTATACTAGCAATTGGAACACAGAAAAACACTTTCTGGCGTGTTTGCAATGAGCACCAGAAAGACGGTTTTATTAACTCAACTGCACTCAGTATTCAAGACTGTCAAAGATAAACTTGTTTTCAGCAAACTGCATCTTTGCTTTTACAACCCAATATGAAGCATAAAAACACTTTCGGGCTCGCTTGCAATGAAAGGCAGAAAGACAGTTTTATTAACTGAACCGCACTCAGTATTCAAGACTGTCAAAGAACAACTTGTTTTCAGCAAACTGCATCTTTGCTTTTACAACCCGTTATGAAGCATAAAAACACTTTCGGGCTTGCTTGCAATGAAAGGCAGAAAGAGTTTTATTAGCTGAACTGCGCTCCATAAGAAAGACTGTCAGAGCACAGCTTGCTTTCAGCAGACTGCGTATTTGTTTATACTAACAATTGGAACACAGAAAAACACTTTCTGGCGTGTTTGCAATGAGCACCAGAAAGACAGTTTTATTAACTGAACCGCACTCAGTATTCAAGACTGTCAAAGAACAACTTGTTTTCAGCAAACTGCATCTTTGCTTTTACAACCCGTTATGAAGCATAAAAACACTTTCGGGCTCGCTTGCAATGAAAGGCAGAAAGAGTTTTATTAGCCGAACTGCACTCCATAAGAAAGACTGTCAGAGCACAGCTTGCTTTCAGCAGACTGCGTATTTCTTTATACTAGCAATTGGAACACAGAAAAACACTTTCTGGCTTGCTTGCAATGAGCACCAGAAAGACAGTTTTATTAACTGAACCGCACTCAGTATTCAAGACTGTCAAAGAACAACTTGTTTTCAGCAAACTGCATCTTTGCTTTTACAACCCAATATGAAGCATAAAAACACTTTCGGGCTCGCTTGCAATGAAAGGCAGAAAGACAGTTTTATTAACTGAACCGCACTCAGTATTCAAGACTGTCAAAGAACAACTTGTTTTCAGCAAACTGCATCTTTGCTTTTACAACCCGTTATGAAGCATAAAAACACTTTCGGGCTCGCTTGCAATGAAAGGCAGAAAGAGTTTTATTAGCTGAACTGCCCTCCATAAGAAAGACTGTCAGAGAACAGCTTGCTTTCAGCAGACTGCGTATTTCTTTATACTAGCAATTGGAACACAGAAAAACACTTTCGGGCTTGCTTGCAATGAGCACCAGAAAGACGGTTTTATTAACTCAACTGCACTCAGTATTCAAGACTGTCAAAGATAAACTTGTTTTCAGCAAACTGCATCTTTGCTTTTACAATCCATTATGAAGCATAAAAACACTTTCGGGCTTGCTTGCAATGAAAGGCAGAAAGAGTTTTATTAGCTGAACTGCGCTCCATAAGAAAGACTGTCAGAGCACAGCTTGCTTTCAGCAGACTGCGTATTTCTTTATACTAACAATTGGAACACAGAAAAACACTTTCTGGCGTGTTTGCAATGAGCACCAGAAAGACAGTTTTATTAACTGAACCGCACTCAGTATTCAAGACTGTCAAAGAACAACTTGTTTTCAGCAAACTGCATCTTTGCTTTTACAACCCGTTATGAAGCATAAAAACACTTTCGGGCTCGCTTGCAATGAAAGGCAGAAAGATTTTTATTAGCTGAACTGCGCTCCATAAGAAAAACTGTCAGAGCACAGCTTGCTTTCAGCAGACTGCGTATTTCTTTATACTAGCAATTGGAACACAGAAAAACACTTTCTGGCTTGCTTGCAATGAGCACCAGAAAGACAGTTTTATTAACTGAACCGCACTCAGTATTCAAGACTGTCAAAGAACAACTTGTTTTCAGCAAACTGCATCTTTGCTTTTACAACCCAATATGAAGCATAAAAACACTTTCGGGCTCGCTTGCAATGAAAGGCAGAAAGACAGTTTTATTAACTGAACCGCACTCAGTATTCCAGACTGTCAAAGAACAACTTGTTTTCAGCAAACTGCATCTTTGCTTTTACAACCCGTTATGAAGCATAAAAACACTTTCGGGCTCGCTTGCAATGAAAGGCAGAAAGAGTTTTATTAGCTGAACTGCACTCCATAAGAAAGACTGTCAGAGAACAGCTTGCTTTCAGCAGACTGCGTATTTCTTTATACTAGCAATTGGAACACAGAAAAACACTTTCTGGCTTGCTTGCAATGAGCACCAGAAAGACAGTTTTATTAACTGAACCGCACTCAGTATTCAAGACTGTCAAAGAACAACTTGTTTTCAGCAAACTGCATCTTTGCTTTTACAACCCAATATGAAGCATAAAAACACTTTCGGGCTCGCTTGCAATGAAGGGCAGAAAGAGTTTTATTAGCTGAACTGCGCTCCATAAGAAAGACTGTCAGAGCACAGCTTGCTTTCAGCAGACTGCGTATTTGTTTATACTAACAATTGGAACACAGAAAAACACTTTCTGGCGTGTTTGCAATGAGCACCAGAAAGACAGTTTTATTAACTGAACCGCACTCAGTATTCAAGACTGTCAAAGAACAACTTGTTTTCAGCAAACTGCATATTTGCTTTTACAATCCATTATGTAGCATAAAAACACTTTCGGGCTCGCTTGCAATGAAAGGCAGAAAGAGTTTTATTAGCTGAACTGCGCTCCATAAGAAAGACTGTCAGAGCACAGCTTGCTTTCAGCAGACTGCATATTTGTTTATACTAACAAGTAGAACACAGAAAAACACTTTCTGGTTTGTTTGCAATGAGCACCAGAAAGACAGTTTTATTAACTGAACCGCACTCAGTATTCAAGACTGTCAAAGAACAACTTGTTTTCAGCAAACTGCATCTTTGCTTTTACAACCCGTTACGAAGCATAAAAACACTTTCGGGCTCGCTTGCAATGAAAGGCAGAAAGAGTTTTATTAGCTGAACTGCGCTCCATAAGAAAGACTGTCAGAGCACAGCTTGCTTTCAGCAGACTGCGTATTTGCTTATACTAACAATTGGAACACAGAAAAACACTTTCTGGCGTGATTGCAATGAGCACCAGAAAGACAGTTTTATTAACTGAACCGCACTCAGTATTCAAGACTGTCAAAGAACAACTTGTTTTCAGCAAACTGCATATTTGCTTTTACAATCCATTATGAAGCATAAAAACACTTTCGGGCTCGCTTGCAATGAAAGGCAGAAAGAGTTTTATTAGCTGAACTGCGCTCCATAAGAAAGACTGTCAGAGCACAGCTTGCTTTCAGCAGACTGCATATTTGTTTATACTAACAAGTAGAACACAGAAAAACACTTTCTGGTTTGTTTGCAATGAGCACCAGAAAGACAGTTTTATTAACTGAACCGCACTCAGTATTCAAGACTGTCAAAGAACAACTTGTTTTCAGCAAACTGCATCTTTGCTTTTACAGTCCATTATGAAGCATAAAAACACTTTCGGGCTCGCTTGCAATGAAAGGCAGAAAGAGTTTTATTAGCTGAACTGCGCTCCATAAGAAAGACTGTCAGAGCACAGCTTGCTTTCAGCAGACTGCGTATTTCTTTATACTAGCAATTGGAACACAGAAAAACATATTCTGGCTTGCTTGCAATGAGCACCAGAAAGACAGTTTTATTAACTGAACCGCACTCAGTATTCAAGACTGTCAAAGAACAACTTGTTTTCAGCAAACTGCATCTTTGCTTTTACAACCCGTTACGAAGCATAAAAACACTTTTGGGCTCGCTTGCAATGAAAGGCAGAAAGAGTTTTATTAGCTGAACTGCACTCCATAAGAAAGACTGTCAGAGCACAGCTTGCTTTCAGCAGACTGCGTATTTGTTTATACTAACAATTGGAACACAGAAAAACACTTTCTGGCGTGTTTGCAATGAGCACCAGAAAGACAGTTTTATTAACTGAACCGCACTCAGTATTCAAGACTGTCAAAGAACAACTTGTTTTCAGCAAACTGCATCTTTGCTTTTACAACCCGTTATGAAGCATAAAAACACTTTTGGGCTCGCTTGCAATGAAAGGCAGAAAGACTTTTATTAGCTGAACTGCGTTCCATAAGAAAGACTGTCAGAGCACAGCTTGCTTTCAGCAGACTGCGTATTTGTTTATACTAACAATTGGAACACAGAAAAACACTTTCTGGCGTGTTTGCAATGAGCACCAGAAAGACAGTTTTATTAACTGAACCGCACTCAGTATTCAAGACTGTCAAAGAACAACTTGTTTTCAGCAAACTGCATCTTTGCTTTTACAACCCGTTACGAAGCATAAAAACACTTTTGGGCTCGCTTGCAATGAAAGGCAGAAAGAGTTTTATTAGCTGAACTGCGCTCCATAAGAAAGACTGTCAGAGCACAGCTTGCTTTCAGCAGACTGCGTATTTCTTTATACTAACAATTGGAACACAGAAAAACACTTTCTGGCGTGTTTGCAATGAGCACCAGAAAGACAGTTTTATTAACTGAACCGCACTCAGTATTCAAGACTGTCAAAGAACAACTTGTTTTCAGCAAACTGCATCTTTGCTTTTACAACCCGTTACGAAGCATAAAAACACTTTCGGGCTCGCTTGCAATGAAAGGCAGAAAGAGTTTTATTAGCTGAACTGCGCTCCATAAGAAAGACTGTCAGAGCACAGCTTGCTTTCAGCAGACTGCGTATTTGTTTATACTAACAAATGGAACACAGAAAAACACTTTCTGGCGTGATTGCAATGAGCACCAGAAAGACAGTTTTATTAACTGAACCGAACTCAGTATTCAAGACTGTCAAAGAACAACTTGTTTTCAGCAAACTGCATATTTGCTTTTACAATCCATTATGAAGCATAAAAACACTTTCGGGCTCGCTTGCAATGAAAGGCAGAAAGAGTTTTATTAGCTGAACTGCGCTCCATAAGAAAGACTGTCAGAGCACAGCTTGCTTTCAGCAGACTGCGTATTTGTTTATACTAACAATTGGAACACAGAAAAACACTTTCTGGCGTGTTTGCAATGAGCACCAGAAAGACAGTTTTATTAACTGAACCGCACTCAGTATTCAAGACTGTCAAAGAACAACTTGTTTTCAGCAAACTGCATCTTTGCTTTTACAACCCGTTATGAAGCATAAAAACACTTTCGGGCTCGCTTGCAATGAAAGGCAGAAAGAGTTTTATTAGCTGAACTGCACTCCATAAGAAAGACTGTCAGAGCACAGCTTGCTTTCAGCAGACTGCGTATTTCTTTACACTAGCAATTGGAACACAGAAAAACACTTTCTGGCTTGCTTGCAATGAGCACCAGAAAGACAGTTTTATTAACTGAACCGCACTCAGTATTCAAGACTGTCAAAGAACAACTTGTTTTCAGCAAACTGCATCTTTGCTTTTACAACCCAATATGAAGCATAAAAACACTTTCGGGCTCGCTTGCAATGAAAGGCAGAAAGAGTTTTATTAGCTGAACTGCGCTCCATAAGAAAGACTGTCAGAGCACAGCTTGCTTTCAGCAGACTGCGTATTTGCTTATACTAACAATTGGAACACAGAAAAACACTTTCTGGCGTGATTGCAATGAGCACCAGAAAGACAGTTTTATTAACTGAACCGCACTCAGTATTCAAGACTGTCAAAGAACAACTTGTTTTCAGCAAACTGCATATTTGCTTTTACAATCCATTATGAAGCATAAAAACACTTTCGGGCTCGCTTGCAATGAAAGGCAGAAAGAGTTTTATTAGCTGAACTGCGCTCCATAAGAAAGACTGTCAGAGCACAGCTTGCTTTCAGCAGACTGCATATTTGTTTATACTAACAAGTAGAACACAGAAAAACACTTTCTGGTTTGTTTGCAATGAGCACCAGAAAGACAGTTTTATTAACTGAACCGCACTCAGTATTCAAGACTGTCAAAGAACAACTTGTTTTCAGCAAACTGCATCTTTGCTTTTACAGTCCATTATGAAGCATAAAAACACTTTCGGGCTCGCTTGCAATGAAAGGCAGAAAGAGTTTTATTAGCTGAACTGCGCTCCATAAGAAAGACTGTCAGAGCACAGCTTGCTTTCAGCAGACTGCGTATTTCTTTATACTAGCAATTGGAACACAGAAAAACATATTCTGGCTTGCTTGCAATGAGCACCAGAAAGACAGTTTTATTAACTGAACCGCACTCAGTATTCAAGACTGTCAAAGAACAACTTGTTTTCAGCAAACTGCATCTTTGCTTTTACAACCCGTTACGAAGCATAAAAACACTTTTGGGCTCGCTTGCAATGAAAGGCAGAAAGAGTTTTATTAGCTGAACTGCACTCCATAAGAAAGACTGTCAGAGCACAGCTTGCTTTCAGCAGACTGCGTATTTGTTTATACTAACAATTGGAACACAGAAAAACACTTTCTGGCGTGTTTGCAATGAGCACCAGAAAGACAGTTTTATTAACTGAACCGCACTCAGTATTCAAGACTGTCAAAGAACAACTTGTTTTCAGCAAACTGCATCTTTGCTTTTACAACCCGTTATGAAGCATAAAAACACTTTTGGGCTCGCTTGCAATGAAAGGCAGAAAGACTTTTATTAGCTGAACTGCGTTCCATAAGAAAGACTGTCAGAGCACAGCTTGCTTTCAGCAGACTGCGTATTTGTTTATACTAACAATTGGAACACAGAAAAACACTTTCTGGCGTGTTTGCAATGAGCACCAGAAAGACAGTTTTATTAACTGAACCGCACTCAGTATTCAAGACTGTCAAAGAACAACTTGTTTTCAGCAAACTGCATCTTTGCTTTTACAACCCGTTACGAAGCATAAAAACACTTTTGGGCTCGCTTGCAATGAAAGGCAGAAAGAGTTTTATTAGCTGAACTGCGCTCCATAAGAAAGACTGTCAGAGCACAGCTTGCTTTCAGCAGACTGCGTATTTCTTTATACTAACAATTGGAACACAGAAAAACACTTTCTGGCGTGTTTGCAATGAGCACCAGAAAGACAGTTTTATTAACTGAACCGCACTCAGTATTCAAGACTGTCAAAGAACAACTTGTTTTCAGCAAACTGCATCTTTGCTTTTACAACCCGTTACGAAGCATAAAAACACTTTCAGGCTCGCTTGCAATGAAAGGCAGAAAGACTTTTATTAGCTGAACTGCGCTCCATAAGAAAGACTGTCAGAGCACAGCTTGCTTTCAGCAGACTGCGTATTTCTTTATACTAGCAATTGGAACACAGAAAAACATATTCTGGCTTGCTTGCAATGAGCACCAGAAAGACAGTTTTATTAACTGAACCGCACTCAGTATTCAAGACTGTCAAAGAACAACTTGTTTTCAGCAAACTGCATCTTTGCTTTTACAGTCCATTATGAAGCATAAAAACACTTTCGGGCTCGCTTGCAATGAAAGGCAGAAAGAGTTTTATTAGCTGAACTGCGCTCCATAAGAAAGACTGTCAGAGCACAGCTTGCTTTCAGCAGACTGCGTATTTGTTTATACTAACAATTGGAACACAGAAAAACACTTTCTGGCGTGTTTGCAATGAGCACCAGAAAGACAGTTTTATTAACTGAACCGCACTCAGTATTCAAGACAGTCAAAGAACAACTTGTTTTCAGCAAACTGCATCTTTGCTTTTACAACCCGTTACGAAGCATAAAAACACTTTTGGGCTCGCTTGCAATGAAAGGCAGAAAGAGTTTTATTAGCTGAACTGCGCTCCATAAGAAAGACTGTCAGAGCACAGCTTGCTTTCAGCAGACTGCGTATTTGTTTATACTAACAATTGGAACACAGAAAAACACTTTCTGGCGTGTTTGCAATGAGCACCAGAAAGACAGTTTTATTAACTGAACCGCACTCAGTATTCAAGACTGTCAAAGAACAACTTGTTTTCAGCAAACTGCATCTTTGCTTTTACAACCCGTTACGAAGCATAAAAACACTTTCGGGCTCGCTTGCAATGAAAGGCAGAAAGAGTTTTATTAGCTGAACTGCACTCCATAAGAAAGACTGTCAGAGCACAGCTTGCTTTCAGCAGACTGCGTATTTCTTTATACTAGCAATTGGAACACAGAAAAACACTTTCTGGCTTGCTTGCAATGAGCACCAGAAAGACAGTTTTATTAACTGAACCGCACTCAGTATTCAAGACTGTCAAAGAACAACTTGTTTTCAGCAAACTGCATCTTTGCTTTTACAACCCGTTATGAAGCATAAAAACACTTTCGGGCTCGCTTGCAATGAAAGGCAGAAAGAGTTTTATTAGCTGAACTGCGCTCCATAAGAAAGACTGTCAGAGCACAGCTTGCTTTCAGCAGACTGCGTGTTTGTTTATACTAACAATTGGAACACAGAAAAACACTTTCTGGCGTGTTTGCAATGAGCACCAGAAAGACAGTTTTATTAACTGAACCGCACTCAGTATTCAAGACTGTCAAAGAACAACTTGTTTTCAGCAAACTGCATCTTTGCTTTTACAACCCGTTACGAAGCATAAAAACACTTTTGGGCTCGCTTGCAATGAAAGGCAGAAAGAGTTTTATTAGCTGAACTGCGCTCCATAAGAAAGACTGTCAGAGCACAGCTTGCTTTCAGCAGACTGCGTATTTCTTTATACTAACAATTGGAACACAGAAAAACACTTTCTGGCGTGTTTGCAATGAGCACCAGAAAGACAGTTTTATTAACTGAACCGCACTCAGTATTCAAGACTGTCAAAGAACAACTTGTTTTCAGCAAACTGCATCTTTGCTTTTACAGTCCATTATGAAGCATAAAAACACTTTCGGGCTCGCTTGCAATGAAAGGCAGAAAGAGTTTTATTAGCTGAACTGCGCTCCATAAGAAAGACTGTCAGAGCACAGCTTGCTTTCAGCAGACTGCGTATTTGTTTATACTAACAATTGGAACACAGAAAAACACTTTCTGGCGTGTTTGCAATGAGCACCAGAAAGACAGTTTTATTAACTGAACCGCACTCAGTATTCAAGACAGTCAAAGAACAACTTGTTTTCAGCAAACTGCATCTTTGCTTTTACAACCCGTTACGAAGCATAAAAACACTTTTGGGCTCGCTTGCAATGAAAGGCAGAAAGAGTTTTATTAGCTGAACTGCGCTCCATAAGAAAGACTGTCAGAGCACAGCTTGCTTTCAGCAGACTGCGTATTTGTTTATACTAACAATTGGAACACAGAAAAACACTTTCTGGCGTGTTTGCAATGAGCACCAGAAAGACAGTTTTATTAACTGAACCGCACTCAGTATTCAAGACTGTCAAAGAACAACTTGTTTTCAGCAAACTGCATCTTTGCTTTTACAACCCGTTACGAAGCATAAAAACACTTTCGGGCTCGCTTGCAATGAAAGGCAGAAAGAGTTTTATTAGCTGAACTGCACTCCATAAGAAAGACTGTCAGAGCACAGCTTGCTTTCAGCAGACTGCGTATTTCTTTATACTAGCAATTGGAACACAGAAAAACACTTTCTGGCTTGCTTGCAATGAGCACCAGAAAGACAGTTTTATTAACTGAACCGCACTCAGTATTCAAGACTGTCAAAGAACAACTTGTTTTCAGCAAACTGCATCTTTGCTTTTACAACCCGTTATGAAGCATAAAAACACTTTCGGGCTCGCTTGCAATGAAAGGCAGAAAGAGTTTTATTAGCTGAACTGCGCTCCATAAGAAAGACTGTCAGAGCACAGCTTGCTTTCAGCAGACTGCGTGTTTGTTTATACTAACAATTGGAACACAGAAAAACACTTTCTGGCGTGTTTGCAATGAGCACCAGAAAGACAGTTTTATTAACTGAACCGCACTCAGTATTCAAGACTGTCAAAGAACAACTTGTTTTCAGCAAACTGCATCTTTGCTTTTACAACCCGTTACGAAGCATAAAAACACTTTTGGGCTCGCTTGCAATGAAAGGCAGAAAGAGTTTTATTAGCTGAACTGCGCTCCATAAGAAAGACTGTCAGAGCACAGCTTGCTTTCAGCAGACTGCGTATTTCTTTATACTAACAATTGGAACACAGAAAAACACTTTCTGGCGTGTTTGCAATGAGCACCAGAAAGACAGTTTTATTAACTGAACCGCACTCAGTATTCAAGACTGTCAAAGAACAACTTGTTTTCAGCAAACTGCATCTTTGCTTTTACAGTCCATTATGAAGCATAAAAACACTTTCGGGCTCGCTTGCAATGAAAGGCAGAAAGAGTTTTATTAGCTGAACTGCGCTCCATAAGAAAGACTGTCAGAGCACAGCTTGCTTTCAGCAGACTGCGTATTTGTTTATACTAACAATTGGAACACAGAAAAACACTTTCTGGCGTGTTTGCAATGAGCACCAGAAAGACAGTTTTATTAACTGAACCGCACTCAGTATTCAAGACAGTCAAAGAACAACTTGTTTTCAGCAAACTGCATCTTTGCTTTTACAACCCGTTACGAAGCATAAAAACACTTTTGGGCTCGCTTGCAATGAAAGGCAGAAAGAGTTTTATTAGCTGAACTGCGCTCCATAAGAAAGACTGTCAGAGCACAGCTTGCTTTCAGCAGACTGCGTATTTGTTTATACTAACAATTGGAACACAGAAAAACACTTTCTGGCGTGTTTGCAATGAGCACCAGAAAGACAGTTTTATTAACTGAACCGCACTCAGTATTCAAGACTGTCAAAGAACAACTTGTTTTCAGCAAACTGCATCTTTGCTTTTACAACCCGTTACGAAGCATAAAAACACTTTCGGGCTCGCTTGCAATGAAAGGCAGAAAGAGTTTTATTAGCTGAACTGCACTCCATAAGAAAGACTGTCAGAGCACAGCTTGCTTTCAGCAGACTGCGTATTTCTTTATACTAGCAATTGGAACACAGAAAAACACTTTCTGGCTTGCTTGCAATGAGCACCAGAAAGACAGTTTTATTAACTGAACCGCACTCAGTATTCAAGACTGTCAAAGAACAACTTGTTTTCAGCAAACTGCATCTTTGCTTTTACAACCCGTTATGAAGCATAAAAACACTTTCGGGCTCGCTTGCAATGAAAGGCAGAAAGAGTTTTATTAGCTGAACTGCGCTCCATAAGAAAGACTGTCAGAGCACAGCTTGCTTTCAGCAGACTGCGTGTTTGTTTATACTAACAATTGGAACACAGAAAAACACTTTCTGGCGTGTTTGCAATGAGCACCAGAAAGACAGTTTTATTAACTGAACCGCACTCAGTATTCAAGACTGTCAAAGAACAACTTGTTTTCAGCAAACTGCATCTTTGCTTTTACAACCCGTTACGAAGCATAAAAACACTTTTGGGCTCGCTTGCAATGAAAGGCAGAAAGAGTTTTATTAGCTGAACTGCGCTCCATAAGAAAGACTGTCAGAGCACAGCTTGCTTTCAGCAGACTGCGTATTTCTTTATACTAACAATTGGAACACAGAAAAACACTTTCTGGCGTGTTTGCAATGAGCACCAGAAAGACAGTTTTATTAACTGAACCGCACTCAGTATTCAAGACTGTCAAAGAACAACTTGTTTTCAGCAAACTGCATCTTTGCTTTTACAACCCGTTACGAAGCATAAAAACACTTTCAGGCTCGCTTGCAATGAAAGGCAGAAAGACTTTTATTAGCTGAACTGCGCTCCATAAGAAAGACTGTCAGAGCACAGCTTGCTTTCAGCAGACTGCGTATTTCTTTATACTAGCAATTGGAACACAGAAAAACATATTCTGGCTTGCTTGCAATGAGCACCAGAAAGACAGTTTTATTAACTGAACCGCACTCAGTATTCAAGACTGTCAAAGAACAACTTGTTTTCAGCAAACTGCATCTTTGCTTTTACAGTCCATTATGAAGCATAAAAACACTTTCGGGCTCGCTTGCAATGAAAGGCAGAAAGAGTTTTATTAGCTGAACTGCGCTCCATAAGAAAGACTGTCAGAGCACAGCTTGCTTTCAGCAGACTGCGTATTTGTTTATACTAACAATTGGAACACAGAAAAACACTTTCTGGCGTGTTTGCAATGAGCACCAGAAAGACAGTTTTATTAACTGAACCGCACTCAGTATTCAAGACAGTCAAAGAACAACTTGTTTTCAGCAAACTGCATCTTTGCTTTTACAACCCGTTACGAAGCATAAAAACACTTTTGGGCTCGCTTGCAATGAAAGGCAGAAAGAGTTTTATTAGCTGAACTGCGCTCCATAAGAAAGACTGTCAGAGCACAGCTTGCTTTCAGCAGACTGCGTATTTGTTTATACTAACAATTGGAACACAGAAAAACACTTTCTGGCGTGTTTGCAATGAGCACCAGAAAGACAGTTTTATTAACTGAACCGCACTCAGTATTCAAGACTGTCAAAGAACAACTTGTTTTCAGCAAACTGCATCTTTGCTTTTACAACCCGTTACGAAGCATAAAAACACTTTCGGGCTCGCTTGCAATGAAAGGCAGAAAGAGTTTTATTAGCTGAACTGCACTCCATAAGAAAGACTGTCAGAGCACAGCTTGCTTTCAGCAGACTGCGTATTTCTTTATACTAGCAATTGGAACACAGAAAAACACTTTCTGGCTTGCTTGCAATGAGCACCAGAAAGACAGTTTTATTAACTGAACCGCACTCAGTATTCAAGACTGTCAAAGAACAACTTGTTTTCAGCAAACTGCATCTTTGCTTTTACAACCCAATATGAAGCATAAAAACACTTTCGGGCTCGCTTGCAATGAAAGGCAGAAAGAGTTTTATTAGCTGAACTGCGCTCCATAAGAAAGACTGTCAGAGCACAGCTTGCTTTCAGCAGACTGCGTATTTGTTTATACTAACAATTGGAACACAGAAAAACACTTTCTGGCGTGATTGCAATGAGCACCAGAAAGACAGTTTTATTAACTGAACCGCACTCAGTATTCAAGACTGTCAAAGAACAACTTGTTTTCAGCAAACTGCATCTTTGCTTTTACAACCCGTTACGAAGCATAAAAACACTTTTGGGCTCGCTTGCAATGAAAGGCAGAAAGAGTTTTATTAGCTGAACTGCGCTCCATAAGAAAGACTGTCAGAGCACAGCTTGCTTTCAGCAGACTGCGTATTTCTTTATACTAACAATTGGAACACAGAAAAACACTTTCTGGCGTGTTTGCAATGAGCACCAGAAAGACAGTTTTATTAACTGAACCGCACTCAGTATTCAAGACTGTCAAAGAACAACTTGTTTTCAGCAAACTGCATCTTTGCTTTTACAACCCGTTACGAAGCATAAAAACACTTTCAGGCTCGCTTGCAATGAAAGGCAGAAAGACTTTTATTAGCTGAACTGCGCTCCATAAGAAAGACTGTCAGAGCACAGCTTGCTTTCAGCAGACTGCGTATTTCTTTATACTAGCAATTGGAACACAGAAAAACATATTCTGGCTTGCTTGCAATGAGCACCAGAAAGACAGTTTTATTAACTGAACCGCACTCAGTATTCAAGACTGTCAAAGAACAACTTGTTTTCAGCAAACTGCATCTTTGCTTTTACAGTCCATTATGAAGCATAAAAACACTTTCGGGCTCGCTTGCAATGAAAGGCAGAAAGAGTTTTATTAGCTGAACTGCGCTCCATAAGAAAGACTGTCAGAGCACAGCTTGCTTTCAGCAGACTGCGTATTTGTTTATACTAACAATTGGAACACAGAAAAACACTTTCTGGCGTGTTTGCAATGAGCACCAGAAAGACAGTTTTATTAACTGAACCGCACTCAGTATTCAAGACAGTCAAAGAACAACTTGTTTTCAGCAAACTGCATCTTTGCTTTTACAACCCGTTACGAAGCATAAAAACACTTTTGGGCTCGCTTGCAATGAAAGGCAGAAAGAGTTTTATTAGCTGAACTGCGCTCCATAAGAAAGACTGTCAGAGCACAGCTTGCTTTCAGCAGACTGCGTATTTGTTTATACTAACAATTGGAACACAGAAAAACACTTTCTGGCGTGTTTGCAATGAGCACCAGAAAGACAGTTTTATTAACTGAACCGCACTCAGTATTCAAGACTGTCAAAGAACAACTTGTTTTCAGCAAACTGCATCTTTGCTTTTACAACCCGTTACGAAGCATAAAAACACTTTCGGGCTCGCTTGCAATGAAAGGCAGAAAGAGTTTTATTAGCTGAACTGCACTCCATAAGAAAGACTGTCAGAGCACAGCTTGCTTTCAGCAGACTGCGTATTTCTTTATACTAGCAATTGGAACACAGAAAAACACTTTCTGGCTTGCTTGCAATGAGCACCAGAAAGACAGTTTTATTAACTGAACCGCACTCAGTATTCAAGACTGTCAAAGAACAACTTGTTTTCAGCAAACTGCATCTTTGCTTTTACAACCCGTTATGAAGCATAAAAACACTTTCGGGCTCGCTTGCAATGAAAGGCAGAAAGAGTTTTATTAGCTGAACTGCGCTCCATAAGAAAGACTGTCAGAGCACAGCTTGCTTTCAGCAGACTGCGTATTTGTTTATACTAACAATTGGAACACAGAAAAACACTTTCTGGCGTGTTTGCAATGAGCACCAGAAAGACAGTTTTATTAACTGAACCGCACTCAGTATTCAAGACTGTCAAAGAACAACTTGTTTTCAGCAAACTGCATCTTTGCTTTTACAACCCGTTACGAAGCATAAAAACACTTTTGGGCTCGCTTGCAATGAAAGGCAGAAAGAGTTTTATTAGCTGAACTGCGCTCCATAAGAAAGACTGTCAGAGCACAGCTTGCTTTCAGCAGACTGCGTATTTCTTTATACTAACAATTGGAACACAGAAAAACACTTTCTGGCGTGTTTGCAATGAGCACCAGAAAGACAGTTTTATTAACTGAACCGCACTCAGTATTCAAGACTGTCAAAGAACAACTTGTTTTCAGCAAACTGCATCTTTGCTTTTACAACCCGTTACGAAGCATAAAAACACTTTCAGGCTCGCTTGCAATGAAAGGCAGAAAGACTTTTATTAGCTGAACTGCGCTCCATAAGAAAGACTGTCAGAGCACAGCTTGCTTTCAGCAGACTGCGTATTTCTTTATACTAGCAATTGGAACACAGAAAAACATATTCTGGCTTGCTTGCAATGAGCACCAGAAAGACAGTTTTATTAACTGAACCGCACTCAGTATTCAAGACTGTCAAAGAACAACTTGTTTTCAGCAAACTGCATCTTTGCTTTTACAGTCCATTATGAAGCATAAAAACACTTTCGGGCTCGCTTGCAATGAAAGGCAGAAAGAGTTTTATTAGCTGAACTGCGCTCCATAAGAAAGACTGTCAGAGCACAGCTTGCTTTCAGCAGACTGCGTATTTGTTTATACTAACAATTGGAACACAGAAAAACACTTTCTGGCGTGTTTGCAATGAGCACCAGAAAGACAGTTTTATTAACTGAACCGCACTCAGTATTCAAGACAGTCAAAGAACAACTTGTTTTCAGCAAACTGCATCTTTGCTTTTACAACCCGTTACGAAGCATAAAAACACTTTTGGGCTCGCTTGCAATGAAAGGCAGAAAGAGTTTTATTAGCTGAACTGCGCTCCATAAGAAAGACTGTCAGAGCACAGCTTGCTTTCAGCAGACTGCGTATTTGTTTATACTAACAATTGGAACACAGAAAAACACTTTCTGGCGTGTTTGCAATGAGCACCAGAAAGACAGTTTTATTAACTGAACCGCACTCAGTATTCAAGACTGTCAAAGAACAACTTGTTTTCAGCAAACTGCATCTTTGCTTTTACAACCCGTTACGAAGCATAAAAACACTTTCAGGCTCGCTTGCAATGAAAGGCAGAAAGACTTTTATTAGCTGAACTGCGCTCCATAAGAAAGACTGTCAGAGCACAGCTTGCTTTCAGCAGACTGCGTATTTCTTTATACTAGCAATTGGAACACAGAAAAACATATTCTGGCTTGCTTGCAATGAGCACCAGAAAGACAGTTTTATTAACTGAACCGCACTCAGTATTCAAGACTGTCAAAGAACAACTTGTTTTCAGCAAACTGCATCTTTGCTTTTACAGTCCATTATGAAGCATAAAAACACTTTCGGGCTCGCTTGCAATGAAAGGCAGAAAGAGTTTTATTAGCTGAACTGCGCTCCATAAGAAAGACTGTCAGAGCACAGCTTGCTTTCAGCAGACTGCGTATTTGTTTATACTAACAATTGGAACACAGAAAAACACTTTCTGGCGTGTTTGCAATGAGCACCAGAAAGACAGTTTTATTAACTGAACCGCACTCAGTATTCAAGACAGTCAAAGAACAACTTGTTTTCAGCAAACTGCATCTTTGCTTTTACAACCCGTTACGAAGCATAAAAACACTTTTGGGCTCGCTTGCAATGAAAGGCAGAAAGAGTTTTATTAGCTGAACTGCGCTCCATAAGAAAGACTGTCAGAGCACAGCTTGCTTTCAGCAGACTGCGTATTTGTTTATACTAACAATTGGAACACAGAAAAACACTTTCTGGCGTGTTTGCAATGAGCACCAGAAAGACAGTTTTATTAACTGAACCGCACTCAGTATTCAAGACTGTCAAAGAACAACTTGTTTTCAGCAAACTGCATCTTTGCTTTTACAACCCGTTACGAAGCATAAAAACACTTTCGGGCTCGCTTGCAATGAAAGGCAGAAAGAGTTTTATTAGCTGAACTGCACTCCATAAGAAAGACTGTCAGAGCACAGCTTGCTTTCAGCAGACTGCGTATTTCTTTATACTAGCAATTGGAACACAGAAAAACACTTTCTGGCTTGCTTGCAATGAGCACCAGAAAGACAGTTTTATTAACTGAACCGCACTCAGTATTCAAGACTGTCAAAGAACAACTTGTTTTCAGCAAACTGCATCTTTGCTTTTACAACCCGTTATGAAGCATAAAAACACTTTCGGGCTCGCTTGCAATGAAAGGCAGAAAGAGTTTTATTAGCTGAACTGCGCTCCATAAGAAAGACTGTCAGAGCACAGCTTGCTTTCAGCAGACTGCGTATTTGTTTATACTAACAATTGGAACACAGAAAAACACTTTCTGGCGTGTTTGCAATGAGCACCAGAAAGACAGTTTTATTAACTGAACCGCACTCAGTATTCAAGACTGTCAAAGAACAACTTGTTTTCAGCAAACTGCATCTTTGCTTTTACAACCCGTTACGAAGCATAAAAACACTTTTGGGCTCGCTTGCAATGAAAGGCAGAAAGAGTTTTATTAGCTGAACTGCGCTCCATAAGAAAGACTGTCAGAGCACAGCTTGCTTTCAGCAGACTGCGTATTTCTTTATACTAACAATTGGAACACAGAAAAACACTTTCTGGCGTGTTTGCAATGAGCACCAGAAAGACAGTTTTATTAACTGAACCGCACTCAGTATTCAAGACTGTCAAAGAACAACTTGTTTTCAGCAAACTGCATCTTTGCTTTTACAACCCGTTACGAAGCATAAAAACACTTTCAGGCTCGCTTGCAATGAAAGGCAGAAAGACTTTTATTAGCTGAACTGCGCTCCATAAGAAAGACTGTCAGAGCACAGCTTGCTTTCAGCAGACTGCGTATTTCTTTATACTAGCAATTGGAACACAGAAAAACATATTCTGGCTTGCTTGCAATGAGCACCAGAAAGACAGTTTTATTAACTGAACCGCACTCAGTATTCAAGACTGTCAAAGAACAACTTGTTTTCAGCAAACTGCATCTTTGCTTTTACAGTCCATTATGAAGCATAAAAACACTTTCGGGCTCGCTTGCAATGAAAGGCAGAAAGAGTTTTATTAGCTGAACTGCGCTCCATAAGAAAGACTGTCAGAGCACAGCTTGCTTTCAGCAGACTGCGTATTTGTTTATACTAACAATTGGAACACAGAAAAACACTTTCTGGCGTGTTTGCAATGAGCACCAGAAAGACAGTTTTATTAACTGAACCGCACTCAGTATTCAAGACAGTCAAAGAACAACTTGTTTTCAGCAAACTGCATCTTTGCTTTTACAACCCGTTACGAAGCATAAAAACACTTTTGGGCTCGCTTGCAATGAAAGGCAGAAAGAGTTTTATTAGCTGAACTGCGCTCCATAAGAAAGACTGTCAGAGCACAGCTTGCTTTCAGCAGACTGCGTATTTGTTTATACTAACAATTGGAACACAGAAAAACACTTTCTGGCGTGTTTGCAATGAGCACCAGAAAGACAGTTTTATTAACTGAACCGCACTCAGTATTCAAGACTGTCAAAGAACAACTTGTTTTCAGCAAACTGCATCTTTGCTTTTACAACCCGTTACGAAGCATAAAAACACTTTCGGGCTCGCTTGCAATGAAAGGCAGAAAGAGTTTTATTAGCTGAACTGCACTCCATAAGAAAGACTGTCAGAGCACAGCTTGCTTTCAGCAGACTGCGTATTTCTTTATACTAGCAATTGGAACACAGAAAAACACTTTCTGGCTTGCTTGCAATGAGCACCAGAAAGACAGTTTTATTAACTGAACCGCACTCAGTATTCAAGACTGTCAAAGAACAACTTGTTTTCAGCAAACTGCATCTTTGCTTTTACAACCCAATATGAAGCATAAAAACACTTTCGGGCTCGCTTGCAATGAAAGGCAGAAAGAGTTTTATTAGCTGAACTGCGCTCCATAAGAAAGACTGTCAGAGCACAGCTTGCTTTCAGCAGACTGCGTATTTGTTTATACTAACAATTGGAACACAGAAAAACACTTTCTGGCGTGATTGCAATGAGCACCAGAAAGACAGTTTTATTAACTGAACCGCACTCAGTATTCAAGACTGTCAAAGAACAACTTGTTTTCAGCAAACTGCATCTTTGCTTTTACAACCCGTTACGAAGCATAAAAACACTTTCGGGCTCGCTTGCAATGAAAGGCAGAAAGAGTTTTATTAGCTGAACTGCGCTCCATAAGAAAGACTGTCAGGGCACAGCTTGCTTTCAGCAGACTGCGTATTTGTTTATACTAACAATTGGAACACAGAAAAACACTTTCTGGCGTGATTGCAATGAGCACCAGAAAGACAGTTTTATTAACTGAACCGCACTCAGTATTCAAGACAGTCAAAGAACTTCTTGTTTTCAGCAAACTGCATCTTTGCTTTTACAACCCGTTACGAAGCATAAAAACACTTTTGGGCTCGCTTGCAATGAAAGGCAGAAAGAGTTTTATTAGCTGAACTGCGCTCCATAAGAAAGACTGTCAGAGCACAGCTTGCTTTCAGCAGACTGCGTATTTGTTTATACTAACAATTGGAACACAGAAAACACTTTCTGGCGTGTTTGCAATGAGCACCAGAAAGACAGTTTTATTAACTGAACCGCACTCAGTATTCAAGACTGTCAAAGAACAACTTGTTTTCAGCAAACTGCATCTTTGCTTTTACAACCCGTTATGAAGCATAAAAACACTTTTGGGCTCGCTTGCAATGAAAGGCAGAAAGACTTTTATTAGCTGAACTGCGCTCCATAAGAAAGACTGTCAGAGCACAGCTTGCTTTCAGCAGACTGCGTATTTGTTTATACTAACAATTGGAACACAGAAAAACACTTTCTGGCGTGTTTGCAATGAGCACCAGAAAGACAGTTTTATTAACTGAACCGCACTCAGTATTCAAGACAGTCAAAGAACAACTTGTTTTCAGCAAACTGCATCTTTGCTTTTACAACCCGTTACGAAGCATAAAAACACTTTCGGGCTCGCTTGCAATGAAAGGCAGAAAGAGTTTTATTAGCTGAACTGCGCTCCATAAGAAAGACTGTCAGAGCACAGCTTGCTTTCAGCAGACTGCGTATTTCTTTATACTAACAATTGGAACACAGAAAAACACTTTCTGGCGTGTTTGCAATGAGCACCAGAAAGACAGTTTTATTAACTGAACCGCACTCAGTATTCAAGACTGTCAAAGAACAACTTGTTTTCAGCAAACTGCATCTTTGCTTTTACAGTCCATTATGAAGCATAAAAACACTTTCGGGCTCGCTTGCAATGAAAGGCAGAAAGACTTTTATTAGCTGAACTGCGCTCCATAAGAAAGACTGTCAGAGCACAGCTTGCTTTCAGCAGACTGCGTATTTCTTTATACTAGCAATTGGAACACAGAAAAACATATTCTGGCTTGCTTGCAATGAGCACCAGAAAGACAGTTTTATTAACTGAACCGCACTCAGTATTCAAGACTGTCAAAGAACAACTTGTTTTCAGCAAACTGCATCTTTGCTTTTACAGTCCATTATGAAGCATAAAAACACTTTCGGGCTCGCTTGCAATGAAAGGCAGAAAGAGTTTTATTAGCTGAACTGCGCTCCATAAGAAAGACTGTCAGAGCACAGCTTGCTTTCAGCAGACTCCGTATTTCTTTATACTAACAATTGGAACACAGAAAAACACTTTCTGGCGTGTTTGCAATGAGCACCAGAAAGACAGTTTTATTAACTGAACCGCACTCAGTATTCAAGACTGTCAAAGAACAACTTGTTTTCAGCAAACTGCATCTTTGCTTTTACAACCCGTTATGAAGCATAAAAACACTTTTGGGCTCGCTTGCAATGAAAGGCAGAAAGACTTTTATTAGCTGAACTGCGCCCCATAAGAAAGACTGTCAGAGCACAGCTTGCTTTCAGCAGACTGCGTATTTGTTTATACTAACAATTGGAACACAGAAAAACACTTTCTGGCGTGTTTGCAATGAGCACCAGAAAGACAGTTTTATTAACTGAACCGCACTCAGTATTCAAGACAGTCAAAGAACAACTTGTTTTCAGCAAACTGCATCTTTGCTTTTACAACCCGTTACGAAGCATAAAAACACTTTTGGGCTCGCTTGCAATGAAGGGCAGAAAGAGTTTTATTAGCTGAACTGCACTCCATAAGAAAGACTGTCAGAGCACAGCTTGCTTTCAGCAGACTGCGTATTTGTTTATACTAACAATTGGAACACAGAAAAACACTTTCTGGCGTGTTTGCAATGAGCACCAGAAAGACAGTTTTATTAACTGAACCGCACTCAGTATTCAAGACTGTCAAAGAACAACTTGTTTTCAGCAAACTGCATCTTTGCTTTTACAACCCGTTATGAAGCATAAAAACACTTTTGGGCTCGCTTGCAATGAAAGGCAGAAAGACTTTTATTAGCTGAACTGCGCTCCATAAGAAAGACTGTCAGAGCACAGCTTGCTTTCAGCAGACTGCGTATTTGTTTATACTAACAATTGGAACACAGAAAAACACTTTCTGGCATGTTTGCAATGAGCACCAGAAAGACAGTTTTATTAACTGAACCGCACTCAGTATTCAAGACAGTCAAAGAACAACTTGTTTTCAGCAAACTGCATCTTTGCTTTTACAACCCGTTACGAAGCATAAAAACACTTTTGGGCTCGCTTGCAATGAAAGGCAGAAAGAGTTTTATTAGCTGAACTGCACTCCATAAGAAAGACTGTCAGAGCACAGCTTGCTTTCAGCAGACTGCGTATTTGTTTATACTAACAATTGGAACACAGAAAAACACTTTCTGGCGTGTTTGCAATGAGCACCAGAAAGACAGTTTTATTAACTGAACCGCACTCAGTATTCAAGACTGTCAAAGAACAACTTGTTTTCAGCAAACTGCATCTTTGCTTTTACAACCCGTTACGAAGCATAAAAACACTTTCGGGCTCGCTTGCAATGAAAGGCAGAAAGAGTTTTATTAGCTGAACTGCACTCCATAAGAAAGACTGTCAGAGCACAGCTTGCTTTCAGCAGACTGCGTATTTCTTTATACTAGCAATTGGAACACAGAAAAACACTTTCTGGCTTGCTTGCAATGAGCACCAGAAAGACAGTTTTATTAACTGAACCGCACTCAGTATTCAAGACTGTCAAAGAACAACTTGTTTTCAGCAAACTGCATCTTTGCTTTTACAACCCGTCATGAAGCATAAAAACACTTTCGGGCTCGCTTGCAATGAAAGGCAGAAAGAGTTTTATTAGCTGAACTGCACTCCATAAGAAAGACTGTCAGAGCACAGCTTGCTTTCAGCAGACTGCATATTTGTTTATACTAACAAGTAGAACACAGAAAAACACTTTCTGGTTTGTTTGCAATGAGCACCAGAAAGACAGTTTTATTAACTGAACCGCACTCAGTATTCAAGACTGTCAAAGAACAACTTGTTTTCAGCAAACTGCATCTTTGCTTTTACAGTCCATTATGAAGCATAAAAACACTTTCGGGCTCGCTTGCAATGAAAGGCAGAAAGAGTTTTATTAGCTGAACTGCGCTCCATAAGAAAGACTGTCAGAGCACAGCTTGCTTTCAGCAGACTGCGTATTTCTTTATACTAGCAATTGGAACACAGAAAAACATATTCTGGCTTGCTTGCAATGAGCACCAGAAAGACAGTTTTATTAACTGAACCGCACTTAGTATTCAAGACTGTCAAAGAACAACTTGTTTTCAGCAAACTGCATCTTTGCTTTTACAACCCGTTACGAAGCATAAAAACACTTTTGGGCTCGCTTGCAATGAAAGGCAGAAAGAATTTTATTAGCTGAACTGCGCTCCATAAGAAAGACTGTCAGAGCACAGCTTGCTTTCAGCAGACTGCGTATTTGTTTATACTAACAATTGGAACACAGAAAAACACTTTCTGGCGTGTTTGCAATGAGCACCAGAAAGACAGTTTTATTAACTGAACCGCACTCAGTATTCAAGACTGTCAAAGAACAACTTGTTTTCAGCAAACTGCATCTTTGCTTTTACAACCCGTTATGAAGCATAAAAACACTTTTGGGCTCGCTTGCAATGAAAGGCAGAAAGACTTTTATTAGCTGAACTGCGCCCCATAAGAAAGACTGTCAGAGCACAGCTTGCTTTCAGCAGACTGCGTATTTGTTTATACTAACAATTGGAACACAGAAAAACACTTTCTGGCGTGTTTGCAATGAGCACCAGAAAGACAGTTTTATTAACTGAACCGCACTCAGTATTCAAGACAGTCAAAGAACAACTTGTTTTCAGCAAACTGCATCTTTGCTTTTACAACCCGTTACGAAGCATAAAAACACTTTTGGGCTCGCTTGCAATGAAAGGCAGAAAGAGTTTTATTAGCTGAACTGCACTCCATAAGAAAGACTGTCAGAGCACAGCTTGCTTTCAGCAGACTGCGTATTTGTTTATACTAACAATTGGAACACAGAAAAACACTTTCTGGCGTGTTTGCAATGAGCACCAGAAAGACAGTTTTATTAACTGAACCGCACTCAGTATTCAAGACTGTCAAAGAACAACTTGTTTTCAGCAAACTGCATCTTTGCTTTTACAACCCGTTACGAAGCATAAAAACACTTTCGGGCTCGCTTGCAATGAAAGGCAGAAAGAGTTTTATTAGCTGAACTGCACTCCATAAGAAAGACTGTCAGAGCACAGCTTGCTTTCAGCAGACTGCGTATTTCTTTATACTAGCAATTGGAACACAGAAAAACACTTTCTGGCTTGCTTGCAATGAGCACCAGAAAGACAGTTTTATTAACTGAACCGCACTCAGTATTCAAGACTGTCAAAGAACAACTTGTTTTCAGCAAACTGCATCTTTGCTTTTACAACCCGTCATGAAGCATAAAAACACTTTCGGGCTCGCTTGCAATGAAAGGCAGAAAGAGTTTTATTAGCTGAACTGCACTCCATAAGAAAGACTGTCAGAGCACAGCTTGCTTTCAGCAGACTGCATATTTGTTTATACTAACAAGTGGAACACAGAAAAACACTTTCTGGTTTGTTTGCAATGAGCACCAGAAAGACAGTTTTATTAACTGAACCGCACTCAGTATTCAAGACTGTCAAAGAACAACTTGTTTTCAGCAAACTGCATCTTTGCTTTTACAGTCCATTATGAAGCATAAAAACACTTTCGGGCTCGCTTGCAATGAAAGGCAGAAAGAGTTTTATTAGCTGAACTGCGCTCCATAAGAAAGACTGTCAGAGCACAGCTTGCTTTCAGCAGACTGCGTATTTCTTTATACTAGCAATTGGAACACAGAAAAACATATTCTGGCTTGCTTGCAATGAGCACCAGAAAGACAGTTTTATTAACTGAACCGCACTTAGTATTCAAGACTGTCAAAGAACAACTTGTTTTCAGCAAACTGCATCTTTGCTTTTACAACCCGTTACGAAGCATAAAAACACTTTTGGGCTCGCTTGCAATGAAAGGCAGAAAGAATTTTATTAGCTGAACTGCGCTCCATAAGAAAGACTGTCAGAGCACAGCTTGCTTTCAGCAGACTGCGTATTTGTTTATACTAACAATTGGAACACAGAAAAACACTTTCTGGCGTGTTTGCAATGAGCACCAGAAAGACAGTTTTATTAACTGAACCGCACTCAGTATTCAAGACTGTCAAAGAACAACTTGTTTTCAGCACACTGCATCTTTGCTTTTACAACCCGTTATGAAGCATAAAAACACTTTTGGGCTCGCTTGCAATGAAAGGCAGAAAGACTTTTATTAGCTGAACTGCGCTCCATAAGAAAGACTGTCAGAGCACAGCTTGCTTTCAGCAGACTGCGTATTTGTTTATACTAACAATTGGAACACAGAAAAACACTTTCTGGCGTGTTTGCAATTAGCACCAGAAATACAGTTTTATTAACTGAACCGCACTCAGTATTCAATACAGTCAAAGAACAACTTGTTTTCAGCAAACTGCATCTTTGCTTTTACAACCCGTTACGAAGCATAAAAACACTTTTGGGCTCGCTTGCAATGAAAGGCAGAAAGAGTTTTATTAGCTGAACTGCACTCCATAAGAAAGACTGTCAGAGCACAGCTTGCTTTCAGCGGACTGCGTATTTGTTTATACTAACAATTGGAACACAGAAAAACACTTTCTGGCGTGTTTGCAATGAGCACCAGAAAGACAGTTTTATTAACTGAACCGCACTCAGTATTCAAGACTGTCAAAGAACAACTTGTTTTCAGCAAACTGCATCTTTGCTTTTACAACCCGTTACGAAGCATAAAAACACTTTCGGGCTCGCTTGCAATGAAAGGCAGAAAGAGTTTTATTAGCTGAACTGCACTCCATAAGAAAGACTGTCAGAGCACAGCTTGCTTTCAGCAGACTGCGTATTTCTTTATACTAGCAATTGGAACACAGAAAAACACTTTCTGGCTTGCTTGCAATGAGCACCAGAAAGACAGTTTTATTAACTGAACCGCACTCAGTATTCAAGACTGTCAAAGAACAACTTGTTTTCAGCAAACTGCATCTTTGCTTTTACAACCCGTTATGAAGCATAAAAACACTTTCGGGCTCGCTTGCAATGAAAGGCAGAAAGAGTTTTATTAGCTGAACTGCACTCCATAAGAAAGACTGTCAGAGCACAGCTTGCTTTCAGCAGACTGCGTATTTCTTTATACTAGCAATTGAAACACAGAAAAACACTTTCTGGCTTGCTTGCAATGAGCTCCAGAAAGACAGTTTTATTAACTGAACCGCACTCAGTATTCAAGACTGTCAAAGAACAACTTGTTTTCAGCAAACTGCATCTTTGCTTTTACAACCCGTTATGAAGCATAAAAACACTTTTGGGCTCGCTTGCAATGAAAGGCAGAAAGAGTTTTATTAGCTGAACTGCGCTCCATAAGAAAGACTGTCAGAGCACAGCTTGCTTTCAGCAGACTGCGTATTTGTTTATACTAACAATTGGAACACAGAAAAACACTTTCTGGCGTGTTTGCAATGAGCACCAGAAAGACAGTTTTATTAACTGAACCGCACTCAGTATTCAAGACTGTCAAAGAACAACTTGTTTTCAGCAAACTGCATCTTTGCTTTTACAACCCGTTACGAAGCATAAAAACACTTTCGGGCTCGCTTGCAATGAAAGGCAGAAAGAGTTTTATTAGCTGAACTGCACTCCATAAGAAAGACTGTCAGAGCACAGCTTGCTTTCAGCAGACTGCGTATTTGTTTATACTAACAATTGGAACACAGAAAAACACTTTCTGGCGTGTTTGCAATGAGCACCAGAAAGACAGTTTTATTAACTGAACCGCACTCAGTATTCAAGACAGTCAAAGAACAACTTGTTTTCAGCAAACTGCATCTTTGCTTTTACAACCCGTTACGAAGCATAAAAACACTTTTGGGCTCGCTTGCAATGAAAGGCAGAAAGAGTTTTATTAGCTGAACTGCACTCCATAAGAAAGACTGTCAGAGCACAGCTTGCTTTCAGCAGACTGCGTATTTGTTTATACTAACAATTGGAACACAGAAAAACACTTTCTGGCGTGTTTGCAATGAGCACCAGAAAGACAGTTTTATTAACTGAACCGCACTCAGTATTCAAGACTGTCAAAGAACAACTTGTTTTCAGCAAACTGCATCTTTGCTTTTACAACCCGTTACGAAGCATAAAAACACTTTCGGGCTCGCTTGCAATGAAAGGCAGAAAGAGTTTTATTAGCTGAACTGCACTCCATAAGAAAGACTGTCAGAGCACAGCTTGCTTTCAGCAGACTGCGTATTTCTTTATACTAGCAATTGGAACACAGAAAAACACTTTCTGGCTTGCTTGCAATGAGCACCAGAAAGACAGTTTTATTAACTGAACCGCACTCAGTATTCAAGACTGTCAAAGAACAACTTGTTTTCAGCAAACTGCATCTTTGCTTTTACAACCCGTCATGAAGCATAAAAACACTTTTGGGCTCGCTTGCAATGAAAGGCAGAAAGAGTTTTATTAGCTGAACTGCACTCCATAAGAAAGACTGTCAGAGCACAGCTTGCTTTCAGCAGACTGCATATTTGTTTATACTAACAAGTGGAACACAGAAAAACACTTTCTGGTTTGTTTGCAATGAGCACCAGAAAGACAGTTTTATTAACTGAACCGCACTCAGTATTCAAGACTGTCAAAGAACAACTTGTTTTCAGCAAACTGCATCTTTGCTTTTACAGTCCATTATGAAGCATAAAAACACTTTCGGGCTCGCTTGCAATGAAAGGCAGAAAGAGTTTTATTAGCTGAACTGCGCTCCATAAGAAAGACTGTCAGAGCACAGCTTGCTTTCAGCAGACTGCGTATTTCTTTATACTAGCAATTGGAACACAGAAAAACATATTCTGGCTTGCTTGCAATGAGCACCAGAAAGACAGTTTTATTAACTGAACCGCACTTAGTATTCAAGACTGTCAAAGAACAACTTGTTTTCAGCAAACTGCATCTTTGCTTTTACAACCCGTTACGAAGCATAAAAACACTTTTGGGCTCGCTTGCAATGAAAGGCAGAAAGAATTTTATTAGCTGAACTGCGCTCCATAAGAAAGACTGTCAGAGCACAGCTTGCTTTCAGCAGACTGCGTATTTGTTTATACTAACAATTGGAACACAGAAAAACACTTTCTGGCGTGTTTGCAATGAGCACCAGAAAGACAGTTTTATTAACTGAACCGCACTCAGTATTCAAGACTGTCAAAGAACAACTTGTTTTCAGCACACTGCATCTTTGCTTTTACAACCCGTTATGAAGCATAAAAACACTTTTGGGCTCGCTTGCAATGAAAGGCAGAAAGACTTTTATTAGCTGAACTGCGCTCCATAAGAAAGACTGTCAGAGCACAGCTTGCTTTCAGCAGACTGCGTATTTGTTTATACTAACAATTGGAACACAGAAAAACACTTTCTGGCGTGTTTGCAATTAGCACCAGAAATACAGTTTTATTAACTGAACCGCACTCAGTATTCAATACAGTCAAAGAACAACTTGTTTTCAGCAAACTGCATCTTTGCTTTTACAACCCGTTACGAAGCATAAAAACACTTTTGGGCTCGCTTGCAATGAAAGGCAGAAAGAGTTTTATTAGCTGAACTGCACTCCATAAGAAAGACTGTCAGAGCACAGCTTGCTTTCAGCGGACTGCGTATTTGTTTATACTAACAATTGGAACACAGAAAAACACTTTCTGGCGTGTTTGCAATGAGCACCAGAAAGACAGTTTTATTAACTGAACCGCACTCAGTATTCAAGACTGTCAAAGAACAACTTGTTTTCAGCAAACTGCATCTTTGCTTTTACAACCCGTTACGAAGCATAAAAACACTTTCGGGCTCGCTTGCAATGAAAGGCAGAAAGAGTTTTATTAGCTGAACTGCACTCCATAAGAAAGACTGTCAGAGCACAGCTTGCTTTCAGCAGACTGCGTATTTCTTTATACTAGCAATTGGAACACAGAAAAACACTTTCTGGCTTGCTTGCAATGAGCACCAGAAAGACAGTTTTATTAACTGAACCGCACTCAGTATTCAAGACTGTCAAAGAACAACTTGTTTTCAGCAAACTGCATCTTTGCTTTTACAACCCGTTATGAAGCATAAAAACACTTTCGGGCTCGCTTGCAATGAAAGGCAGAAAGAGTTTTATTAGCTGAACTGCACTCCATAAGAAAGACTGTCAGAGCACAGCTTGCTTTCAGCAGACTGCGTATTTCTTTATACTAGCAATTGAAACACAGAAAAACACTTTCTGGCTTGCTTGCAATGAGCTCCAGAAAGACAGTTTTATTAACTGAACCGCACTTAGTATTCAAGACTGTCAAAGAACAACTTGTTTTCAGCAAACTGCATCTTTGCTTTTACAACCCGTTACGAAGCATAAAAACACTTTTGGGCTCGCTTGCAATGAAAGGCAGAAAGAATTTTATTAGCTGAACTGCGCTCCATAAGAAAGACTGTCAGAGCACAGCTTGCTTTCAGCAGACTGCGTATTTGTTTATACTAACAATTGGAACACAGAAAAACACTTTCTGGCGTGTTTGCAATGAGCACCAGAAAGACAGTTTTATTAACTGAACCGCACTCAGTATTCAAGACTGTCAAAGAACAACTTGTTTTCAGCACACTGCATCTTTGCTTTTACAACCCGTTATGAAGCATAAAAACACTTTTGGGCTCGCTTGCAATGAAAGGCAGAAAGACTTTTATTAGCTGAACTGCGCTCCATAAGAAAGACTGTCAGAGCACAGCTTGCTTTCAGCAGACTGCGTATTTGTTTATACTAACAATTGGAACACAGAAAAACACTTTCTGGCGTGTTTGCAATTAGCACCAGAAATACAGTTTTATTAACTGAACCGCACTCAGTATTCAATACAGTCAAAGAACAACTTGTTTTCAGCAAACTGCATCTTTGCTTTTACAACCCGTTACGAAGCATAAAAACACTTTTGGGCTCGCTTGCAATGAAAGGCAGAAAGAGTTTTATTAGCTGAACTGCACTCCATAAGAAAGACTGTCAGAGCACAGCTTGCTTTCAGCGGACTGCGTATTTGTTTATACTAACAATTGGAACACAGAAAAACACTTTCTGGCGTGTTTGCAATGAGCACCAGAAAGACAGTTTTATTAACTGAACCGCACTCAGTATTCAAGACTGTCAAAGAACAACTTGTTTTCAGCAAACTGCATCTTTGCTTTTACAACCCGTTACGAAGCATAAAAACACTTTCGGGCTCGCTTGCAATGAAAGGCAGAAAGAGTTTTATTAGCTGAACTGCACTCCATAAGAAAGACTGTCAGAGCACAGCTTGCTTTCAGCAGACTGCGTATTTCTTTATACTAGCAATTGGAACACAGAAAAACACTTTCTGGCTTGCTTGCAATGAGCACCAGAAAGACAGTTTTATTAACTGAACCGCACTCAGTATTCAAGACTGTCAAAGAACAACTTGTTTTCAGCAAACTGCATCTTTGCTTTTACAACCCGTTATGAAGCATAAAAACACTTTCGGGCTCGCTTGCAATGAAAGGCAGAAAGAGTTTTATTAGCTGAACTGCACTCCATAAGAAAGACTGTCAGAGCACAGCTTGCTTTCAGCAGACTGCGTATTTCTTTATACTAGCAATTGAAACACAGAAAAACACTTTCTGGCTTGCTTGCAATGAGCTCCAGAAAGACAGTTTTATTAACTGAACCGCACTCAGTATTCAAGACTGTCAAAGAACAACTTGTTTTCAGCAAACTGCATCTTTGCTTTTACAACCCGTTATGAAGCATAAAAACACTTTTGGGCTCGCTTGCAATGAAAGGCAGAAAGAGTTTTATTAGCTGAACTGCGCTCCATAAGAAAGACTGTCAGAGCACAGCTTGCTTTCAGCAGACTGCGTATTTGTTTATACTAACAATTGGAACACAGAAAAACACTTTCTGGCGTGTTTGCAATGAGCACCAGAAAGACAGTTTTATTAACTGAACCGCACTCAGTATTCAAGACTGTCAAAGAACAACTTGTTTTCAGCAAACTGCATCTTTGCTTTTACAACCCGTTACGAAGCATAAAAACACTTTCGGGCTCGCTTGCAATGAAAGGCAGAAAGAGTTTTATTAGCTGAACTGCACTCCATAAGAAAGACTGTCAGAGCACAGCTTGCTTTCAGCAGACTGCGTATTTGTTTATACTAACAATTGGAACACAGAAAAACACTTTCCGGCGTGATTGCAATGAGCACCAGAAAGACAGTTTTATTAACTGAACCGCACTCAGTATTCAAGACTGTCAAAGAACAACTTGTTTTCAGCAAACTGCATATTTGCTTTTACAATCCATTATGAAGCATAAAAACACTTTCGGGCTCGCTTGCAATGAAAGGCAGAAAGAGTTTTATTAGCTGAACTGCGCTCCATAAGAAAGACTGTCAGAGCACAGCTTGCTTTCAGCAGACTGCGTATTTCTTTATACTAACAATTGGAACACAGAAAAACACTTTCTGGCGTCTTTGCAATGAGCACCAGAAAGACAGTTTTATTAACTGAACCGCACTAAGTATTCAAGACTGTCAAAGAACAACTTGTTTTCAGCAAACTGCATCTTTGCTTTTACAACCCGTTATGAAGCATAAAAACACTTTCGGGCTCGCTTGCAATGAAAGGCAGAAAGAGTTTTATTAGCTGAACTGCACTCCATAAGGAAGACTGTCAGAGCACAGCTTGCTTTCAGCAGACTGCGTATTTCTTTATACTAGCAATTGGAACACAGAAAAACACTTTCTGGCTTGCTTGCAATGAGCACCAGAAAGACAGTTTTATTAACTGAACCGCACTCAGTATTCAAGACTGTCAAAGAACAACTTGTTTTCAGCAAACTGCATCTTTGCTTTTACAACCCGTTATGAAGCATAAAAACACTTTTGGGCTCGCTTGCAATGAAAGGCAGAAAGACTTTTATTAGCTGAACTGCGCTCCATAAGAAAGACTGTCAGAGCACAGCTTGCTTTCAGCAGACTGCGTATTTGTTTACACTAACAATTGGAACACAGAAAAACACTTTCTGGCGTGTTTGCAATGAGCACCAGAAAGACAGTTTTATTAACTGAACCGCACTCAGTATTCAAGACAGTCAAAGAACAACTTGTTTTCAGCAAACTGCATCTTTGCTTTTACAACCCGTTACGAAGCATAAAAACACTTTTGGGCTCGCTTGCAATGAAAGGCAGAAAGAGTTTTATTAGCTGAACTGCGCTCCATAAGAAAGACTGTCAGAGCACAGCTTGCTTTCAGCAGACTGCGTATTTGTTTATACTAACAATTGGAACACAGAAAAACACTTTCTGGCGTGTTTGCAATGAGCATCAGAAAGACAGTTTTATTAACTGAACCGCACTCAGTATTCAAGACTGTCAAAGAACAACTTGTTTTCAGCAAACTGCATATTTGCTTTTACAATCCATTATGAAGCATAAAAACACTTTCGGGCTCGCTTGCAATGAAAGGCAGAAAGAGTTTTATTAGCTGAACTGCGCTCCATAAGAAAGACTGTCAGAGCACAGCTTGCTTTCAGCAGACTGCGTATTTCTTTATACTAACAATTGGAACACAGAAAAACACTTTCTGGCGTCTTTGCAATGAGCACCAGAAAGACAGTTTTATTAACTGAACCGCACTAAGTATTCAAGACTGTCAAAGAACAACTTGTTTTCAGCAAACTGCATCTTTGCTTTTACAACCCGTTATGAAGCATAAAAACACTTTCGGGCTCGCTTGCAATGAAAGGCAGAAAGAGTTTTATTAGCTGAACTGCACTCCATAAGAAAGACTGTCAGAGCACAGCTTGCTTTCAGCAGACTGCGTATTTCTTTATACTAGCAATTGGAACACAGAAAAACACTTTCTGGCTTGCTTGCAATGAGCACCAGAAAGACAGTTTTATTAACTGAACCGCACTCAGTATTCAAGACTGTCAAAGAACAACTTGTTTTCAGCAAACTGCATCTTTGCTTTTACAACCCGTTATGAAGCATAAAAACACTTTTGGGCTCGCTTGCAATGAAAGGCAGAAAGACTTTTATTAGCTGAACTGCGCTCCATAAGAAAGACTGTCAGAGCACAGCTTGCTTTCAGCAGACTGCGTATTTGTTTACACTAACAATTGGAACACAGAAAAACACTTTCTGGCGTGTTTGCAATGAGCACCAGAAAGACAGTTTTATTAACTGAACCGCACTCAGTATTCAAGACAGTCAAAGAACAACTTGTTTTCAGCAAACTGCATCTTTGCTTTTA
The DNA here is from genome assembly GCF_029633855.1 of Hoplias malabaricus. Taxonomy (NCBI): domain Eukaryota; kingdom Metazoa; phylum Chordata; class Actinopteri; order Characiformes; family Erythrinidae; genus Hoplias; species Hoplias malabaricus. The sequence continues at coordinate 67,027 of NW_027100881.1, forward strand.
CAACCCGTTACGAAGCATAAAAACACTTTTGGGCTCGCTTGCAATGAAAGGCAGAAAGAGTTTTATTAGCTGAACTGCGCTCCATAAGAAAGACTGTCAGAGCACAGCTTGCTTTCAGCAGACTGGTGTATTTGTTTATACTAACAATTGGAACACAGAAAAACACTTTCTGGCGTGTTTGCAATGAGCACCAGAAAGACAGTTTTATTAACTGAACCGCACTCAGTATTCAAGACTGTCAAAGAACAACTTGTTTTCAGCAAACTGCATCTTTGCTTTTACAACCCGTTACGAAGCATAAAAACACTTTCGGGCTCGCTTGCAATGAAAGGCAGAAAGAGTTTTATTAGCTGAACTGCACTCCATAAGAAAGACTGTCAGAGCACAGCTTGCTTTCAGCAGACTGCGTATTTGTTTATACTAACAATTGGAACACAGAAAAACACTTTCTGGCGTGATTGCAATGAGCACCAGAAAGACAGTTTTATTAACTGAACCGCACTCAGTATTCAAGACTGTCAAAGAACCACTTGTTTTCAGCAAACTGCATATTTGCTTTTACAATCCATTATGAAGCATAAAAACACTTTCGGGCTCGCTTGCAATGAAAGGCAGAAAGAGTTTTATTAGCTGAACTGCGCTCCATAAGAAAGACTGTCAGAGCACAGCTTGCTTTCAGCAGACTGCGTATTTCTTTATACTAACAATTGGAACACAGAAAAACACTTTCTGGCGTCTTTGCAATGAGCACCAGAAAGACAGTTTTATTAACTGAACCGCACTAAGTATTCAAGACTGTCAAAGAACAACTTGTTTTCAGCAAACTGCATCTTTGCTTTTACAACCCGTTATGAAGCATAAAAACACTTTCGGGCTCGCTTGCAATGAAAGGCAGAAAGAGTTTTATTAGCTGAACTGCACTCCATAAGAAAGACTGTCAGAGCACAGCTTGCTTTCAGCAGACTGCGTATTTCTTTATACTAGCAATTGAAACACAGAAAAACACTTTCTGGCTTGCTTGCAATGAGCACCAGAAAGACAGTTTTATTAACTGAACCGCACTCAGTATTCAAGACTGTCAAAGAACAACTTGTTTTCAGCAAACTGCATCTTTGCTTTTACAACCCGTTATGAAGCATAAAAACACTTTTGGGCTCGCTTGCAATGAAAGGCAGAAAGACTTTTATTAGCTGAACTGCGCTCCATAAGAAAGACTGTCAGAGCACAGCTTGCTTTCAGCAGACTGCGTATTTGTTTACACTAACAATTGGAACACAGAAAAACACTTTCTGGCGTGTTTGCAATGAGCACCAGAAAGACAGTTTTATTAACTGAACCGCACTCAGTATTCAAGACAGTCAAAGAACAACTTGTTTTCAGCAAACTGCATCTTTGCTTTTACAACCCGTTACGAAGCATAAAAACACTTTTGGGCTCGCTTGCAATGAAAGGCAGAAAGAGTTTTATTAGCTGAACTGCGCTCCATAAGAAAGACTGTCAGAGCACAGCTTGCTTTCAGCAGACTGGTGTATTTGTTTATACTAACAATTGGAACACAGAAAAACACTTTCTGGCGTGTTTGCAATGAGCACCAGAAAGACAGTTTTATTAACTGAACCGCATTCAGTATTCAAGACTGTCAAAGAACAACTTGTTTTCAGCAAACTGCATCTTTGCTTTTACAACCCGTTACGAAGCATAAAAACACTTTCGGGCTCGCTTGCAATGAAAGGCAGAAAGAGTTTTATTAGCTGAACTGCACTCCATAAGAAAGACTGTCAGAGCACAGCTTGCTTTCAGCAGACTGCGTATTTCTTTATACTAACAATTGGAACACAGAAAAACACTTTCTGGCGTGTTTGCAATGAGCACCAGAAAGACAGTTTTATTAACTGAACCGCACTAAGTATTCAAGACTGTCAAAGAACAACTTGTTTTCAGCAAACTGCATCTTTGCTTTTACAACCCGTTACGAAGCATAAAAACACTTTTGGGCTCGCTTGCAATGAAAGGCAGAAAGAGTTTTATTAGCTGAACTGCGCTCCATAAGAAAGACTGTCAGAGCACAGCTTGCTTTCAGCAGACTGCGTATTTCTTTATACTAGCAATTGGAACACAGAAAAACACTTTCTGGCGTGTTTGCAATGAGCACCAGAAAGACAGTTTTATTAACTGAACCGCATTCAGTATTCAAGACTGTCAAAGAACAACTTGTTTTCAGCAAACTGCATCTTTGCTTTTACAACCCGTTACGAAGCATAAAAACACTTTCGGGCTCGCTTGCAATGAAAGGCAGAAAGAGTTTTATTAGCTGAACTGCACTCCATAAGAAAGACTGTCAGAGCACAGCTTGCTTTCAGCAGACTGCATATTTGTTTATACTAACAAGTAGAACACAGAAAAACACTTTCTGGCGTGTTTGCAATGAGCACCAGAAAGACAGTTTTATTAACTGAACCGCACTCAGTATTCAAGACTGTCAAAGAACAACTTGTTTTCAGCAAACTGCATCTTTGCTTTTACAGTCCATTATGAAGCATAAAAACACTTTCGGGCTCGCTTGCAATGAAAGGCAGAAAGAGTTTTATTAGCTGAACTGCACTCCATAAGAAAGACTGTCAGAGAACAGCTTGCTTTCAGCAGACTGCGTATTTCTTTATACTAGCAATTGGAACACAGAAAAACACTTTCGGGCTTGCTTGCAATGAGCACCAGAAAGACGGTTTTATTAACTCAACTGCACTCAGTATTCAAGACTGTCAAAGATAAACTTGTTTTCAGCAAACTGCATCTTTGCTTTTACAATCCATTATGAAGCATAAAAACACTTTCGGGCTTGCTTGCAATGAAAGGCAGAAAGAGTTTTATTAGCTGAACTGCGCTCCATAAGAAAGACTGTGAGAGCACAGCTTGCTTTCAGCAGACTGCGTATTTCTTTATACTAACAATTGGAACACAGAAAAACACTTTCTGGCGTGTTTGCAATAAGCACCAGAAAGACAGTTTTATTAACTGAACCGCACTCAGTATTCAAGACTGTCAAAGAACAACTTGTTTTCAGCAAACTGCATCTTTGCTTTTACAACCCGTTATGAAGCATAAAAACACTTTCGGGCTCGCTTGCAATGAAAGGCAGAAAGAGTTTTATTAGCTGAACTGCGCTCCATAAGAAAGACTGTCAGAGCACAGCTTGCTTTCAGCAGACTGCATATTTGTTTATACTAACAAGTAGAACACAGAAAAACACTTTCTGGCGTGTTTGCAATGAGCACCAGAAAGACAGTTTTATTAACTGAACCGAACTCAGTATTCAAGACTGTCAAAGAACAACTTGTTTTCAGCAAACTGCATCTTTGCTTTTACAACCCGTTATGAAGCATAAAAACACTTTCGGGCTCGCTTGCAATGAAAGGCAGAAAGAGTTTTATTAGCTGAACTGCGCTCCATAAGAAAAACTGTCAGAGCACAGCTTACTTTCAGCAGACTGCGTATTTCTTTATACTAGCAATTGGAACACAGAAAAACACTTTCTGGCTTGCTTGCAATGAGCACCAGAAAGACAGTTTTATTAACTGAACCGCACTCAGTATTCAAGACTGTCAAAGAACAACTTGTTTTCAGCAAACTGCATCTTTGCTTTTACAACCCAATATGAAGCATAAAAACACTTTCGGGCTCGCTTGCAATGAAAGGCAGAAAGAGTTTTATTAGCTGAACTGCGCTCCATAAGAAAGACTGTCAGAGCACAGCTTGCTTTCAGCAGACTGCGTATTTGTTTATACTAACAATTGGAACACAGAAAAACACTTTCTGGCGTGTTTGCAATGAGCACCAGAAAGACAGTTTTATTAACTGAACCGCACTCAGTATTCAAGACTGTCAAAGAACAACTTGTTTTCAGCAAACTGCATATTTGCTTTTACAATCCATTATGAAGCATAAAAACACTTTCGGGCTCGCTTGCAATGAAAGGCAGAAAGAGTTTTATTAGCTGAACTGCGCTCCATAAGAAAGACTGTCAGAGCACAGCTTGCTTTCAGCAGACTGCATATTTGTTTATACTAACAAGTAGAACACAGAAAAACACTTTCTGGTTTGTTTGCAATGAGCACCAGAAAGACAGTTTTATTAACTGAACCGCACTCAGTATTCAAGACTGTCAAAGAACAACTTGTTTTCAGCAAACTGCATCTTTGCTTTTACAACCCGTTACGAAGCATAAAAACACTTTTGGGCTCGCTTGCAATGAAAGGCAGAAAGAGTTTTATTAGCTGAACTGCGCTCCATAAGAAAGACTGTCAGAGCACAGCTTGCTTTCAGCAGACTGCGTATTTGTTTATACTAACAATTGGAACACAGAAAACACTTTCTGGCGTGTTTGCAATGAGCACCAGAAAGACAGTTTTATTAACTGAACCGCACTCAGTATTCAAGACAGTCAAAGAACAACTTGTTTTCAGCAAACTGCATCTTTGCTTTTACAACCCGTTACGAAGCATAAAAACACTTTCGGGCTCGCTTGCAATGAAAGGCAGAAAGAGTTTTATTAGCTGAACTGCACTCCATAAGAAAGACTGTCAGAGAACAGCTTGCTTTCAGCAGACTGCGTATTTCTTTATACTAGCAATTGGAACACAGAAAAATACTTTCGGGCTTGCTTGCAATGAGCACCAGAAAGACGGTTTTATTAACTCAACTGCACTCAGTATTCAAGACTGTCAAAGATAAACTTGTTTTCAGCAAACTGCATCTTTGCTTTTACAATCCATTATGAAGCATAAAAACACTTTCGGGCTTGCTTGCAATGAAAGGCAGAAAGAGTTTTATTAGCTGAACTGCGCTCCATAAGAAAGACTGTCAGAGCACAGCTTGCTTTCAGCAGACTGCGTATTTCTTTATACTAGCAATTGGAACACAGAAAAACACTTTCTGGCTTGCTTGCAATGAGCACCAGAAAGACAGTTTTATTAACTGAACCGCACTCAGTATTCAAGACTGTCAAAGAACAACTTGTTTTCAGCAAACTGCATCTTTGCTTTTACAATCCATTATGAAGCATAAAAACACTTTCGGGCTCGCTTGCAATGAAAGGCAGAAAGAGTTTTATTAGCTGAACTGCGCTCCATAAGAAAGACTGTCAGAGCACAGCTTGCTTTCAGCAGACTGCATATTTGTTTATACTAACAAGTAGAACACAGAAAAACACTTTCTGGTGTGTTTGCAATGAGCACCAGAAAGACAGTTTTATTAACTGAACCGCACTCAGTATTCAAGACTGTCAAAGAACAACTTGTTTTCAGCAAACTGCATCTTTGCTTTTACAACCCGTTATGAAGCATAAAAACACTTTCGGGGTCGCTTGCAATGAAAGGCAGAAAGAGTTTTATTAGCTGAACTGCGCTCCATAAGAAAAACTGTCAGAGCACAGCTTGCTTTCAGCAGACTGCGTATTTCTTTATACTAGCAATTGGAACACAGAAAAACACTTTCTGGCTTGCTTGCAATGAGCACCAGAAAGACAGTTTTATTAACTGAACCGCACTCAGTATTCAAGACTGTCAAAGAACAACTTGTTTTCAGCAAACTGCATCTTTGCTTTTACAACCCAATATGAAGCATAAAAACACTTTCGGGCTCGCTTGCAATGAAAGGCAGAAAGAGTTTTATTAGCTGAACTGCGCTCCATAAGAAAGACTGTCAGAGCACAGCTTGCTTTCAGCAGACTGCGTATTTGTTTATACTAACAATTGGAACACAGAAAAACACTTTCTGGCGTGTTTGCAATGAGCACCAGAAAGACAGTTTTATTAACTGAACCGCACTCAGTATTCAAGACTGTCAAAGAACAACTTGTTTTCAGCAAACTGCATCTTTGCTTTTACAGTCCATTATGAAGCATAAAAACACTTTCGGGCTCGCTTGCAATGAAAGGCAGAAAGAGTTTTATTAGCTGAACTGCACTCCATAAGAAAGACTGTCAGAGAACAGCTTGCTTTCAGCAGACTGCGTATTTCTTTATACTAGCAATTGGAACACAGAAAAACACTTTCGGGCTTGCTTGCAATGAGCACCAGAAAGACGGTTTTATTAACTCAACTGCACTCAGTATTCAAGACTGTCAAAGAACAACTTGTTTTCAGCAAACTGCATCTTTGCTTTTACAACCCAATATGAAGCATAAAAACACTTTCGGGCTCGCTTGCAATGAAAGGCAGAAAGAGTTTTATTAGCTGAACTGCGCTCCATAAGAAAGACTGTCAGAGCACAGCTTGCTTTCAGCAGACTGCGTATTTCTTTATACTAGCAATTGGAACACAGAAAAACACTTTCTGGCTTGCTTGCAATGAGCACCAGAAAGACAGTTTTATTAACTGAACCGCACTCAGTATTCAAGACTGTCAAAGAACAACTTGTTTTCAGCAAACTGCATCTTTGCTTTTACAACCCAATATGAAGCATAAAAACACTTTCGGGCTCGCTTGCAATGAAAGGCAGAAAGACAGTTTTATTAACTGAACCGCACTCAGTATTCAAGACTGTCAAAGAACAACTTGTTTTCAGCAAACTGCATCTTTGCTTTTACAACCCGTTATGAAGCATAAAAACACTTTCGGGCTTGCTTGCAATGAAAGGCAGAAAGAGTTTTATTAGCTGAACTGCGCTCCATAAGAAAGACTGTCAGAGCACAGCTTGCTTTCAGCAGACTGCGTATTTGTTTATACTAACAATTGGAACACAGAAAAACACTTTCTGGCGTGTTTGCAATGAGCACCAGAAAGACAGTTTTATTAACTGAACCGCACTCAGTATTCAAGACTGTCAAAGAACAACTTGTTTTCAGCAAACTGCATCTTTGCTTTTACAACCCGTTATGAAGCATAAAAACACTTTCGGGCTCGCTTGCAATGAAAGGCAGAAAGAGTTTTATTAGCTGAACTGCGCTCCATAAGAAAAACTGTCAGAGCACAGCTTGCTTTCAGCAGACTGCGTATTTCTTTATACTAGCAATTGGAACACAGAAAAACACTTTCTGGCTTGCTTGCAATGAGCACCAGAAAGACAGTTTTATTAACTGAACCGCACTCAGTATTCAAGACTGTCAAAGAACAACTTGTTTTCAGCAAACTGCATATTTGCTTTTACAATCCATTATGAAGCATAAAAACACTTTCGGGCTCGCTTGCAATGAAAGGCAGAAAGAGTTTTATTAGCTGAACTGCGCTCCATAAGAAAGACTGTCAGAGCACAGCTTGCTTTCAGCAGACTGCATATTTGTTTATACTAACAAGTAGAACACAGAAAAACACTTTCTGGTTTGTTTGCAATGAGCACCAGAAAGACAGTTTTATTAACTGAACCGCACTCAGTATTCAAGACTGTCAAAGAACAACTTGTTTTCAGCAAACTGCATCTTTGCTTTTACAATCCATTATGAAGCATAAAAACACTTTCGGGCTCGCTTGCAATGAAAGGCAGAAAGAGTTTTATTAGCTGAACTGCGCTCCATAAGAAAGACTGTCAGAGCACAGCTTGCTTTCAGCAGACTGCATATTTGTTTATACTAACAAGTAGAACACAGAAAAACACTTTCTGGCGTGTTTGCAATGAGCACCAGAAAGACAGTTTTATTAACTGAACCGCACTCAGTATTCAAGACTGTCAAAGAACAACTTGTTTTCAGCAAACTGCATCTTTGCTTTTACAGTCCATTATGAAGCATAAAAACACTTTCGGGCTCGCTTGCAATGAAAGGCAGAAAGAGTTTTATTAGCTGAACTGCACTCCATAAGAAAGACTGTCAGAGAACAGCTTGCTTTCAGCAGACTGCGTATTTCTTTATACTAGCAATTGGAACACAGAAAAACACTTTCGGGCTTGCTTGCAATGAGCACCAGAAAGACGGTTTTATTAACTCAACTGCACTCAGTATTCAAGACTGTCAAAGATAAACTTGTTTTCAGCAAACTGCATCTTTGCTTTTACAATCCATTATGAAGCATAAAAACACTTTCGGGCTTGCTTGCAATGAAAGGCAGAAAGAGTTTTATTATCTGAACTGCGCTCCATAAGAAAGACTGTGAGAGCACAGCTTGCTTTCAGCAGACTGCGTATTTCTTTATACTAACAATTGGAACACAGAAAAACACTTTCTGGCGTGTTTGCAATAAGCACCAGAAAGACAGTTTTATTAACTGAACCGCACTCAGTATTCAAGACTGTCAAAGAACAACTTGTTTTCAGCAAACTGCATCTTTGCTTTTACAACCCGTTATGAAGCATAAAAACACTTTCGGGCTCGCTTGCAATGAAAGGCAGAAAGAGTTTTATTAGCTGAACTGCGCTCCATAAGAAAGACTGTCAGAGCACAGCTTGCTTTCAGCAGACTGCATATTTGTTTATACTAACAAGTAGAACACAGAAAAACACTTTCTGGCGTGTTTGCAATGAGCACCAGAAAGACAGTTTTATTAACTGAGCCGAACTCAGTATTCAAGACTGTCAAAGAACAACTTGTTTTCAGCAAACTGCATCTTTGCTTTTACAACCCGTTATGAAGCATAAAAACACTTTCGGGCTCGCTTGCAATGAAAGGCAGAAAGAGTTTTATTAGCTGAACTGCGCTCCATAAGAAAAACTGTCAGAGCACAGCTTACTTTCAGCAGACTGCGTATTTCTTTATACTAGCAATTGGAACACAGAAAAACACTTTCTGGCTTGCTTGCAATGAGCACCAGAAAGACAGTTTTATTAACTGAACCGCACTCAGTATTCAAGACTGTCAAAGAACAACTTGTTTTCAGCAAACTGCATCTTTGCTTTTACAACCCAATATGAAGCATAAAAACACTTTCGGGCTCGCTTGCAATGAAAGGCAGAAAGAGTTTTATTAGCTGAACTGCGCTCCATAAGAAAGACTGTCAGAGCACAGCTTGCTTTCAGCAGACTGCGTATTTGTTTATACTAACAATTGGAACACAGAAAAACACTTTCTGGCGTGTTTGCAATGAGCACCAGAAAGACAGTTTTATTAACTGAACCGCACTCAGTATTCAAGACTGTCAAAGAACAACTTGTTTTCAGCAAACTGCATATTTGCTTTTACAATCCATTATGAAGCATAAAAACACTTTCGGGCTCGCTTGCAATGAAAGGCAGAAAGAGTTTTATTAGCTGAACTGCGCTCCATAAGAAAGACTGTCAGAGCACAGCTTGCTTTCAGCAGACTGCATATTTGTTTATACTAACAAGTAGAACACAGAAAAACACTTTCTGGTTTGTTTGCAATGAGCACCAGAAAGACAGTTTTATTAACTGAACCGCACTCAGTATTCAAGACTGTCAAAGAACAACTTGTTTTCAGCAAACTGCATCTTTGCTTTTACAACCCGTTACGAAGCATAAAAACACTTTCGGGCTCGCTTGCAATGAAAGGCAGAAAGAGTTTTATTAGCTGAACTGCACTCCATAAGAAAGACTGTCAGAGAACAGCTTGCTTTCAGCAGACTGCGTATTTCTTTATACTAGCAATTGGAACACAGAAAAATACTTTCGGGCTTGCTTGCAATGAGCACCAGAAAGACGGTTTTATTAACTCAACTGCACTCAGTATTCAAGACTGTCAAAGATAAACTTGTTTTCAGCAAACTGCATCTTTGCTTTTACAATCCATTATGAAGCATAAAAACACTTTCGGGCTTGCTTGCAATGAAAGGCAGAAAGAGTTTTATTAGCTGAACTGCGCTCCATAAGAAAGACTGTCAGAGCACAGCTTGCTTTCAGCAGACTGCGTATTTCTTTATACTAGCAATTGGAACACAGAAAAACACTTTCTGGCTTGCTTGCAATGAGCACCAGAAAGACAGTTTTATTAACTGAACCGCACTCAGTATTCAAGACTGTCAAAGAACAACTTGTTTTCAGCAAACTGCATCTTTGCTTTTACAATCCATTATGAAGCAAAAAAACACTTTCGGGCTCGCTTGCAATGAAAGGCAGAAAGAGTTTTATTAGCTGAACTGCGCTCCATAAGAAAGACTGTCAGAGCACAGCTTGCTTTCAGCAGACTGCATATTTGTTTATACTAACAAGTAGAACACAGAAAAACACTTTCTGGTGTGTTTGCAATGAGCACCAGAAAGACAGTTTTATTAACTGAACCGCACTCAGTATTCAAGACTGTCAAAGAACAACTTGTTTTCAGCAAACTGCATCTTTGCTTTTACAACCCGTTATGAAGCATAAAAACACTTTCGGGGTCGCTTGCAATGAAAGGCAGAAAGAGTTTTATTAGCTGAACTGCGCTCCATAAGAAAAACTGTCAGAGCACAGCTTGCTTTCAGCAGACTGCGTATTTCTTTATACTAGCAATTGGAACACAGAAAAACACTTTCTGGCTTGCTTGCAATGAGCACCAGAAAGACAGTTTTATTAACTGAACCGCACTCAGTATTCAAGACTGTCAAAGAACCACTTGTTTTCAGCAAACTGCATCTTTGCTTTTACAACCCAATATGAAGCATAAAAACACTTTCGGGCTCGCTTGCAATGAAAGGCAGAAAGAGTTTTATTAGCTGAACTGCGCTCCATAAGAAAGACTGTCAGAGCACAGCTTGCTTTCAGCAGACTGCGTATTTGTTTATACTAACAATTGGAACACAGAAAAACACTTTCTGGCGTGTTTGCAATGAGCACCAGAAAGACAGTTTTATTAACTGAACCGCACTCAGTATTCAAGACTGTCAAAGAACAACTTGTTTTCAGCAAACTGCATCTTTGCTTTTACAGTCCATTATGAAGCATAAAAACACTTTCGGGCTCGCTTGCAATGAAAGGCAGAAAGAGTTTTATTAGCTGAACTGCACTCCATAAGAAAGACTGTCAGAGAACAGCTTGCTTTCAGCAGACTGCGTATTTCTTTATACTAGCAATTGGAACACAGAAAAACACTTTCGGGCTTGCTTGCAATGAGCACCAGAAAGACGGTTTTATTAACTCAACTGCACTCAGTATTCAAGACTGTCAAAGAACAACTTGTTTTCAGCAAACTGCATCTTTGCTTTTACAACCCAATATGAAGCATAAAAACACTTTCGGGCTCGCTTGCAATGAAAGGCAGAAAGAGTTTTATTAGCTGAACTGCGCTCCATAAGAAAGACTGTCAGAGCACAGCTTGCTTTCAGCAGACTGCGTATTTCTTTATACTAGCAATTGGAACACAGAAAAACACTTTCTGGCTTGCTTGCAATGAGCACCAGAAAGACAGTTTTATTAACTGAACCGCACTCAGTATTCAAGACTGTCAAAGAACAACTTGTTTTCAGCAAACTGCATCTTTGCTTTTACAACCCAATATGAAGCATAAAAACACTTTCGGGCTCGCTTGCAATGAAAGGCAGAAAGACAGTTTTATTAACTGAACCGCACTCAGTATTCAAGACTGTCAAAGAACAACTTGTTTTCAGCAAACTGCATCTTTGCTTTTACAACCCGTTATGAAGCATAAAAACACTTTCGGGCTTGCTTGCAATGAAAGGCAGAAAGAGTTTTATTAGCTGAACTGCGCTCCATAAGAAAGACTGTCAGAGCACAGCTTGCTTTCAGCAGACTGCGTATTTGTTTATACTAACAATTGGAACACAGAAAAACACTTTCTGGCGTGTTTGCAATGAGCACCAGAAAGACAGTTTTATTAACTGAACCGCACTCAGTATTCAAGACTGTCAAAGAACAACTTGTTTTCAGCAAACTGCATCTTTGCTTTTACAACCCAATATGAAGCATAAAAACACTTTCAGGCTCGCTTGCAATGAAAGGCAGAAAGAGTTTTATTAGCTGAACTGCGCTCCATAAGAAAGACTGTCAGAGCACAGCTTGCTTTCAGCAGACTGCGTATTTGTTTATACTAACAATTGGAACACAGAAAAACACTTTCTGGCGTGTTTGCAATGAGCACCAGAAAGACAGTTTTATTAACTGAACCGCACTCAGTATTCAAGACTGTCAAAGAACAACTTGTTTTCAGCAAACTGCATCTTTGCTTTTACAATCCATTATGAAGCATAAAAACACTTTCGGGCTCGCTTGCAATGAAAGGCAGAAAGAGTTTTATTAGCTGAACTGCGCTCCATAAGAAAGACTGTCAGAGCACAGCTTGCTTTCAGCAGACTGCATATTTGTTTATACTAACAAGTAGAACACAGAAAAACACTTTCTGGCGTGTTTGCAATGAGCACCAGAAAGACAGTTTTATTAACTGAACCGCACTCAGTATTCAAGACTGTCAAAGAACAACTTGTTTTCAGCAAACTGCATCTTTGCTTTTACAGTCCATTATGAAGCATAAAAACACTTTCGGGCTCGCTTGCAATGAAAGGCAGAAAGAGTTTTATTAGCTGAACTGCACTCCATAAGAAAGACTGTCAGAGAACAGCTTGCTTTCAGCAGACTGCGTATTTCTTTATACTAGCAATTGGAACACAGAAAAACACTTTCGGGCTTGCTTGCAATGAGCACCAGAAAGACGGTTTTATTAACTCAACTGCACTCAGTATTCAAGACTGTCAAAGATAAACTTGTTTTCAGCAAACTGCATCTTTGCTTTTACAATCCATTATGAAGCATAAAAACACTTTCGGGCTTGCTTGCAATGAAAGGCAGAAAGAGTTTTATTAGCTGAACTGCGCTCCATAAGAAAGACTGTGAGAGCACAGCTTGCTTTCAGCAGACTGCGTATTTCTTTATACTAACAATTGGAACACAGAAAAACACTTTCTGGCGTGTTTGCAATAAGCACCAGAAAGACAGTTTTATTAACTGAACCGCACTCAGTATTCAAGACTGTCAAAGAACAACTTGTTTTCAGCAAACTGCATCTTTGCTTTTACAACCCGTTATGAAGCATAAAAACACTTTCGGGCTCGCTTGCAATGAAAGGCAGAAAGAGTTTTATTAGCTGAACTGCGCTCCATAAGAAAGACTGTCAGAGCACAGCTTGCTTTCAGCAGACTGCATATTTGTTTATACTAACAAGTAGAACACAGAAAAACACTTTCTGGCGTGTTTGCAATGAGCACCAGAAAGACAGTTTTATTAACTGAACCGAACTCAGTATTCAAGACTGTCAAAGAACAACTTGTTTTCAGCAAACTGCATCTTTGCTTTTACAACCCGTTATGAAGCATAAAAACACTTTCGGGCTCGCTTGCAATGAAAGGCAGAAAGAGTTTTATTAGCTGAACTGCGCTCCATAAGAAAAACTGTCAGAGCACAGCTTACTTTCAGCAGACTGCGTATTTGTTTATACTAACAATTGGAACACAGAAAACACTTTCTGGCGTGTTTGCAATGAGCACCAGAAAGACAGTTTTATTAACTGAACCGCACTCAGTATTCAAGACAGTCAAAGAACAACTTGTTTTCAGCAAACTGCATCTTTGCTTTTACAACCCGTTACGAAGCATAAAAACACTTTCGGGCTCGCTTGCAATGAAAGGCAGAAAGAGTTTTATTAGCTGAACTGCACTCCATAAGAAAGACTGTCAGAGAACAGCTTGCTTTCAGCAGACTGCGTATTTCTTTATACTAGCAATTGGAACACAGAAAAACACTTTCGGGCTTGCTTGCAATGAGCACCAGAAAGACGGTTTTATTAACTCAACTGCACTCAGTATTCAAGACTGTCAAAGAACAACTTGTTTTCAGCAAACTGCATCTTTGCTTTTACAACCCAATATGAAGCATAAAAACACTTTCGGGCTCGCTTGCAATGAAAGGCAGAAAGACAGTTTTATTAGCTGAACTGCACTCCATAAGAAAGACAGTCAGAGCACAGCTTGCTTTCAGCAGACTGCGTATTTCTTTATACTAGCAATTGGAACACAGAAAAACACTTTCTGGCTTGCTTGCAATGAGCACCAGAAAGACAGTTTTATTAACTGAACCGCACTCAGTATTCAAGACTGTCAAAGAACAACTTGTTTTCAGCAAACTGCATCTTTGCTTTTACAACCCAATATGAAGCATAAAAACACTTTCGGGCTCGCTTGCAATGAAAGGCAGAAAGACAGTTTTATTAACTGAACCGCACTCAGTATTCAAGACTGTCAAAGAACAACTTGTTTTCAGCAAACTGCATCTTTGCTTTTACAACCCAATATGAAGCATAAAAACACTTTCGGGCTCGCTTGCAATGAAAGGCAGAAAGACAGTTTTATTAACTGAACCGCACTCAGTATTCAAGACTGTCAAAGAACAACTTGCTTTCAGCAAACTGCATCTTTGCTTTTACAACCCGTTATGAAGCATAAAAACACATTCGGGCTCGCTTGCAATGAAAGGCAGAAAGAGTTTTATTAGCTGAACTGCGCTCCATAAGAAAGACTGTCAGAGCACAGCTTGCTTTCAGCAGACTGCGTATTTGTTTATACTAACAATTGGAACACAGAAAAACACTTTCTGGCGTGTTTGCAATGAGCACCAGAAAGACAGTTTTATTAACTGAACCGCACTCAGTATTCAAGACTGTCAAAGAACAACTTGTTTTCAGCAAACTGCATCTTTGCTTTTACAACCCGTTATGAAGCATAAAAACACTTTCGGGCTCGCTTGCAATGAAAGGCAGAAAGAGTTTTATTAGCTGAACTGCGCTCCATAAGAAAAACTGTCAGAGCACAGCTTGCTTTCAGCAGACTGCGTATTTCTTTATACTAGCAATTGGAACACAGAAAAACACTTTCTGGCTTGCTTGCAATGAGCACCAGAAAGACAGTTTTATTAACTGAACCGCACTCAGTATTCAAGACTGTCAAAGAACAACTTGTTTTCAGCAAACTGCATCTTTGCTTTTACAACCCAATATGAAGCATAAAAACACTTTCGGGCTCGCTTGCAATGAAAGGCAGAAAGACAGTTTTATTAACTGAACCGCACTCAGTATTCAAGACTGTCAAAGAACAACTTGTTTTCAGCAAACTGCATCTTTGCTTTTACCGTCCATTATGAAGCATAAAAACACTTTCGGGCTTGCTTGCAATGAAAGGCAGAAAGAGTTTTATTAGCTGAACTGCGCTCCATAAGAAAGACTGTCAGAGCACAGCTTGCTTTCAGCAGACTGCGTATTTGTTTATACTAACAATTGGAACACAGAAAAACACTTTCTGGCGTGTTTGCAATGAGCACCAGAAAGACAGTTTTATTAACTGAACCGCACTCAGTATTCAAGACTGTCAAAGAACAACTTGTTTTCAGCAAACTGCATCTTTGCTTTTACAATCCATTATGAAGCATAAAAACACTTTCGGGCTCGCTTGCAATGAAAGGCAGAAAGAGTTTTATTAGCTGAACTGCGCTCCATAAGAAAGACTGTCAGAGCACAGCTTGCTTTCAGCAGACTGCGTATTTCTTTATACTAGCAATTGGAACACAGAAAAACACTTTCTGGCTTGCTTGCAATGAGCACCAGAAAGACAGTTTTATTAACTGAACCGCACTCAGTATTCAAGACTGTCAAAGAACAACTTGTTTTCAGCAAACTGCATCTTTGCTTTTACAACCCAATATGAAGCATAAAAACACTTTCGGGCTCGCTTGCAATGAAAGGCAGAAAGAGTTTTATTAGCTGAACTGCGCTCCATAAGAAAGACTGTCAGAGCACAGCTTGCTTTCAGCAGACTGCGTATTTGTTTATACTAACAATTGGAACACAGAAAAACACTTTCTGGCGTGTTTGCAATGAGCACCAGAAAGACAGTTTTATTAACTGAACCGCACTCAGTATTCAAGACTGTCAAAGAACAACTTGTTTTCAGCAAACTGCATATTTGCTTTTACAATCCATTATGTAGCATAAAAACACTTTCGGGCTCGCTTGCAATGAAAGGCAGAAAGAGTTTTATTAGCTGAACTGCGCTCCATAAGAAAGACTGTCAGAGCACAGCTTGCTTTCAGCAGACTGCATATTTGTTTATACTAACAAGTAGAACACAGAAAAACACTTTCTGGTTTGTTTGCAATGAGCACCAGAAAGACAGTTTTATTAACTGAACCGCACTCAGTATTCAAGACTGTCAAAGAACAACTTGTTTTCAGCAAACTGCATCTTTGCTTTTACAACCCGTTACGAAGCATAAAAACACTTTTGGGCTCGCTTGCAATGAAAGGCAGAAAGAGTTTTATTAGCTGAACTGCACTCCATAAGAAAGACTGTCAGAGAACAGCTTGCTTTCAGCAGACTGCGTATTTCTTTATACTAGCAATTGGAACACAGAAAAACACTTTCTGGCGTGTTTGCAATGAGCACCAGAAAGACGGTTTTATTAACTCAACTGCACTCAGTATTCAAGACTGTCAAAGATAAACTTGTTTTCAGCAAACTGCATCTTTGCTTTTACAACCCAATATGAAGCATAAAAACACTTTCGGGCTCGCTTGCAATGAAAGGCAGAAAGACAGTTTTATTAACTGAACCGCACTCAGTATTCAAGACTGTCAAAGAACAACTTGTTTTCAGCAAACTGCATCTTTGCTTTTACAACCCGTTATGAAGCATAAAAACACTTTCGGGCTTGCTTGCAATGAAAGGCAGAAAGAGTTTTATTAGCTGAACTGCGCTCCATAAGAAAGACTGTCAGAGCACAGCTTGCTTTCAGCAGACTGCGTATTTGTTTATACTAACAATTGGAACACAGAAAAACACTTTCTGGCGTGTTTGCAATGAGCACCAGAAAGACAGTTTTATTAACTGAACCGCACTCAGTATTCAAGACTGTCAAAGAACAACTTGTTTTCAGCAAACTGCATCTTTGCTTTTACAACCCAATATGAAGCATAAAAACACTTTCGGGCTCGCTTGCAATGAAAGGCAGAAAGAGTTTTATTAGCTGAACTGCGCTCCATAAGAAAGACTGTCAGAGCACAGCTTGCTTTCAGCAGACTGCGTATTTGTTTATACTAACAATTGGAACACAGAAAAACACTTTCTGGCGTGTTTGCAATGAGCACCAGAAAGACAGTTTTATTAACTGAACCGCACTCAGTATTCAAGACTGTCAAAGAACAACTTGTTTTCAGCAAACTGCATATTTGCTTTTACAATCCATTATGAAGCATAAAAACACTTTCGGGCTCGCTTGCAATGAAAGGCAGAAAGAGTTTTATTAGCTGAACTGCGCTCCATAAGAAAGACTGTCAGAGCACAGCTTGCTTTCAGCAGACTGCGTATTTGTTTATACTAACAATTGGAACACAGAAAACACTTTCTGGCGTGTTTGCAATGAGCACCAGAAAGACAGTTTTATTAACTGAACCGCACTCAGTATTCAAGACTGTCAAAGAACAACTTGTTTTCAGCAAACTGCATCTTTGCTTTTACAACCCGTTACGAAGCATAAAAACACTTTCGGGCTCGCTTGCAATGAAAGGCAGAAAGAGTTTTATTAGCTGAACTGCACTCCATAAGAAAGACTGTCAGAGAACAGCTTGCTTTCAGCAGACTGCGTATTTCTTTATACTAGCAATTGGAACACAGAAAAACACTTTCTGGCGTGTTTGCAATGAGCACCAGAAAGACGGTTTTATTAACTCAACTGCACTCAGTATTCAAGACTGTCAAAGATAAACTTGTTTTCAGCAAACTGCATCTTTGCTTTTACAACCCAATATGAAGCATAAAAACACTTTCGGGCTCGCTTGCAATGAAAGGCAGAAAGACAGTTTTATTAACTGAACCGCACTCAGTATTCAAGACTGTCAAAGAACAACTTGTTTTCAGCAAACTGCATCTTTGCTTTTACAACCCGTTATGAAGCATAAAAACACTTTCGGGCTTGCTTGCAATGAAAGGCAGAAAGAGTTTTATTAGCTGAACTGCGCTCCATAAGAAAGACTGTCAGAGCACAGCTTGCTTTCAGCAGACTGCGTATTTGTTTATACTAACAATTGGAACACAGAAAAACACTTTCTGGCGTGTTTGCAATGAGCACCAGAAAGACAGTTTTATTAACTGAACCGCACTCAGTATTCAAGACTGTCAAAGAACAACTTGTTTTCAGCAAACTGCATCTTTGCTTTTACAACCCGTTATGAAGCATAAAAACACTTTCGGGCTCGCTTGCAATGAAAGGCAGAAAGAGTTTTATTAGCCGAACTGCACTCCATAAGAAAGACTGTCAGAGCACAGCTTGCTTTCAGCAGACTGCGTATTTCTTTATACTAGCAATTGGAACACAGAAAAACACTTTCTGGCTTGCTTGCAATGAGCACCAGAAAGACAGTTTTATTAACTGAACCGCACTCAGTATTCAAGACTGTCAAAGAACAACTTGTTTTCAGCAAACTGCATCTTTGCTTTTACAACCCAATATGAAGCATAAAAACACTTTCGGGCTCGCTTGCAATGAAAGGCAGAAAGACAGTTTTATTAACTGAACCGCACTCAGTATTCAAGACTGTCAAAGAACAACTTGTTTTCAGCAAACTGCATCTTTGCTTTTACAACCCGTTATGAAGCATAAAAACACTTTCGGGCTCGCTTGCAATGAAAGGCAGAAAGAGTTTTATTAGCTGAACTGCCCTCCATAAGAAAGACTGTCAGAGAACAGCTTGCTTTCAGCAGACTGCGTATTTCTTTATACTAGCAATTGGAACACAGAAAAACACTTTCGGGCTTGCTTGCAATGAGCACCAGAAAGACGGTTTTATTAACTCAACTGCACTCAGTATTCAAGACTGTCAAAGATAAACTTGTTTTCAGCAAACTGCATCTTTGCTTTTACAATCCATTATGAAGCATAAAAACACTTTCGGGCTTGCTTGCAATGAAAGGCAGAAAGAGTTTTATTAGCTGAACTGCGCTCCATAAGAAAGACTGTCAGAGCACAGCTTGCTTTCAGCAGACTGCGTATTTCTTTATACTAACAATTGGAACACAGAAAAACACTTTCTGGCGTGTTTGCAATGAGCACCAGAAAGACAGTTTTATTAACTGAACCGCACTCAGTATTCAAGACTGTCAAAGAACAACTTGTTTTCAGCAAACTGCATCTTTGCTTTTACAACCCGTTATGAAGCATAAAAACACTTTCGGGCTCGCTTGCAATGAAAGGCAGAAAGATTTTTATTAGCTGAACTGCGCTCCATAAGAAAAACTGTCAGAGCACAGCTTGCTTTCAGCAGACTGCGTATTTCTTTATACTAGCAATTGGAACACAGAAAAACACTTTCTGGCTTGCTTGCAATGAGCACCAGAAAGACAGTTTTATTAACTGAACCGCACTCAGTATTCAAGACTGTCAAAGAACAACTTGTTTTCAGCAAACTGCATCTTTGCTTTTACAACCCAATATGAAGCATAAAAACACTTTCGGGCTCGCTTGCAATGAAAGGCAGAAAGACAGTTTTATTAACTGAACCGCACTCAGTATTCCAGACTGTCAAAGAACAACTTGTTTTCAGCAAACTGCATCTTTGCTTTTACAACCCGTTATGAAGCATAAAAACACTTTCGGGCTCGCTTGCAATGAAAGGCAGAAAGAGTTTTATTAGCTGAACTGCACTCCATAAGAAAGACTGTCAGAGAACAGCTTGCTTTCAGCAGACTGCGTATTTCTTTATACTAGCAATTGGAACACAGAAAAACACTTTCTGGCTTGCTTGCAATGAGCACCAGAAAGACAGTTTTATTAACTGAACCGCACTCAGTATTCAAGACTGTCAAAGAACAACTTGTTTTCAGCAAACTGCATCTTTGCTTTTACAACCCAATATGAAGCATAAAAACACTTTCGGGCTCGCTTGCAATGAAGGGCAGAAAGAGTTTTATTAGCTGAACTGCGCTCCATAAGAAAGACTGTCAGAGCACAGCTTGCTTTCAGCAGACTGCGTATTTGTTTATACTAACAATTGGAACACAGAAAAACACTTTCTGGCGTGTTTGCAATGAGCACCAGAAAGACAGTTTTATTAACTGAACCGCACTCAGTATTCAAGACTGTCAAAGAACAACTTGTTTTCAGCAAACTGCATATTTGCTTTTACAATCCATTATGTAGCATAAAAACACTTTCGGGCTCGCTTGCAATGAAAGGCAGAAAGAGTTTTATTAGCTGAACTGCGCTCCATAAGAAAGACTGTCAGAGCACAGCTTGCTTTCAGCAGACTGCATATTTGTTTATACTAACAAGTAGAACACAGAAAAACACTTTCTGGTTTGTTTGCAATGAGCACCAGAAAGACAGTTTTATTAACTGAACCGCACTCAGTATTCAAGACTGTCAAAGAACAACTTGTTTTCAGCAAACTGCATCTTTGCTTTTACAACCCGTTACGAAGCATAAAAACACTTTTGGGCTCGCTTGCAATGAAAGGCAGAAAGAGTTTTATTAGCTGAACTGCACTCCATAAGAAAGACTGTCAGAGAACAGCTTGCTTTCAGCAGACTGCGTATTTCTTTATACTAGCAATTGGAACACAGAAAAACA
Source organism: Hoplias malabaricus (assembly GCF_029633855.1). Taxonomy (NCBI): domain Eukaryota; kingdom Metazoa; phylum Chordata; class Actinopteri; order Characiformes; family Erythrinidae; genus Hoplias; species Hoplias malabaricus. The sequence continues at coordinate 87,501 of NW_027100881.1, forward strand.
CTTTCTGGCGTGTTTGCAATGAGCACCAGAAAGACGGTTTTATTAACTCAACTGCACTCAGTATTCAAGACTGTCAAAGATAAACTTGTTTTCAGCAAACTGCATCTTTGCTTTTACAACCCAATATGAAGCATAAAAACACTTTCGGGCTCGCTTGCAATGAAAGGCAGAAAGACAGTTTTATTAACTGAACCGCACTCAGTATTCAAGACTGTCAAAGAACAACTTGTTTTCAGCAAACTGCATCTTTGCTTTTACAACCCGTTATGAAGCATAAAAACACTTTCGGGCTTGCTTGCAATGAAAGGCAGAAAGAGTTTTATTAGCTGAACTGCGCTCCATAAGAAAGACTGTCAGAGCACAGCTTGCTTTCAGCAGACTGCGTATTTGTTTATACTAACAATTGGAACACAGAAAAACACTTTCTGGCGTGTTTGCAATGAGCACCAGAAAGACAGTTTTATTAACTGAACCGCACTCAGTATTCAAGACTGTCAAAGAACAACTTGTTTTCAGCAAACTGCATCTTTGCTTTTACAACCCAATATGAAGCATAAAAACACTTTCGGGCTCGCTTGCAATGAAAGGCAGAAAGAGTTTTATTAGCTGAACTGCGCTCCATAAGAAAGACTGTCAGAGCACAGCTTGCTTTCAGCAGACTGCGTATTTGTTTATACTAACAATTGGAACACAGAAAAACACTTTCTGGCGTGTTTGCAATGAGCACCAGAAAGACAGTTTTATTAACTGAACCGCACTCAGTATTCAAGACTGTCAAAGAACAACTTGTTTTCAGCAAACTGCATTTTTGCTTTTACAACCCAATATGAAGCATAAAAACACTTTCGGGCTCGCTTGCAATGAAAGGCAGAAAGAGTTTTATTAGCTGAACTGCGCTCCATAAGAAAGACTGTCAGAGCACAGCTTGCTTTCAGCAGACTGCGTATTTGTTTATACTAACAATTGGAACACAGAAAAACACTTTCTGGCGTGTTTGCAATGAGCACCAGAAAGACAGTTTTATTAACTGAACCGCACTCAGTATTCAAGACTGTCAAAGAACAACTTGTTTTCAGCAAACTGCATATTTGCTTTTACAATCCATTATGAAGCATAAAAACACTTTCGGGCTCGCTTGCAATGAAAGGCAGAAAGAGTTTTATTAGCTGAACTGCGCTCCATAAGAAAGACTGTCAGAGCACAGCTTGCTTTCAGCAGACTGCGTATTTGTTTATACTAACAATTGGAACACAGAAAACACTTTCTGGCGTGTTTGCAATGAGCACCAGAAAGACAGTTTTATTAACTGAACCGCACTCAGTATTCAAGACTGTCAAAGAACAACTTGTTTTCAGCAAACTGCATCTTTGCTTTTACAACCCGTTACGAAGCATAAAAACACTTTCGGGCTCGCTTGCAATGAAAGGCAGAAAGAGTTTTATTAGCTGAACTGCACTCCATAAGAAAGACTGTCAGAGAACAGCTTGCTTTCAGCAGACTGCGTATTTCTTTATACTAGCAATTGGAACACAAAAAAACACTTTCTGGCGTGTTTGCAATGAGCACCAGAAAGACGGTTTTATTAACTCAACTGCACTCAGTATTCAAGACTGTCAAAGATAAACTTGTTTTCAGCAAACTGCATCTTTGCTTTTACAACCCAATATGAAGCATAAAAACACTTTCGGGCTCGCTTGCAATGAAAGGCAGAAAGACAGTTTTATTAACTGAACCGCACTCAGTATTCAAGACTGTCAAAGAACAACTTGTTTTCAGCAAACTGCATCTTTGCTTTTACAACCCGTTATGAAGCATAAAAACACTTTCGGGCTTGCTTGCAATGAAAGGCAGAAAGAGTTTTATTAGCTGAACTGCGCTCCATAAGAAAGACTGTCAGAGCACAGCTTGCTTTCAGCAGACTGCGTATTTGTTTATACTAACAATTGGAACACAGAAAAACACTTTCTGGCGTGTTTGCAATGAGCACCAGAAAGACAGTTTTATTAACTGAACCGCACTCAGTATTCAAGACTGTCAAAGAACAACTTGTTTTCAGCAAACTGCATCTTTGCTTTTACAACCCGTTATGAAGCATAAAAACACTTTCGGGCTCGCTTGCAATGAAAGGCAGAAAGAGTTTTATTAGCTGAACTGCCCTCCATAAGAAAGACTGTCAGAGAACAGCTTGCTTTCAGCAGACTGCGTATTTCTTTATACTAGCAATTGGAACACAGAAAAACACTTTCGGGCTTGCTTGCAATGAGCACCAGAAAGACGGTTTTATTAACTCAACTGCACTCAGTATTCAAGACTGTCAAAGATAAACTTGTTTTCAGCAAACTGCATCTTTGCTTTTACAATCCATTATGAAGCATAAAAACACTTTCGGGCTTGCTTGCAATGAAAGGCAGAAAGAGTTTTATTAGCTGAACTGCGCTCCATAAGAAAGACTGTCAGAGCACAGCTTGCTTTCAGCAGACTGCGTATTTCTTTATACTAACAATTGGAACACAGAAAAACACTTTCTGGCGTGTTTGCAATGAGCACCAGAAAGACAGTTTTATTAACTGAACCGCACTCAGTATTCAAGACTGTCAAAGAACAACTTGTTTTCAGCAAACTGCATCTTTGCTTTTACAACCCGTTATGAAGCATAAAAACACTTTCGGGCTCGCTTGCAATGAAAGGCAGAAAGACAGTTTTATTAACTGAACCGCACTCAGTATTCCAGACTGTCAAAGAACAACTTGTTTTCAGCAAACTGCATCTTTGCTTTTACAACCCGTTATGAAGCATAAAAACACTTTCGGGCTCGCTTGCAATGAAAGGCAGAAAGAGTTTTATTAGCTGAACTGCACTCCATAAGAAAGACTGTCAGAGAACAGCTTGCTTTCAGCAGACTGCGTATTTCTTTATACTAACAATTGGAACACAGAAAAACACTTTCTGGCGTGTTTGCAATGAGCACCAGAAAGACAGTTTTATTAACTGAACCGCACTCAGTATTCAAGACTGTCAAAGAACAACTTGTTTTCAGCAAACTGCATCTTTGCTTTTACAACCCGTTATGAAGCATAAAAACACTTTCGGGCTCGCTTGCAATGAAAGGCAGAAAGAGTTTTATTAGCTGAACTGCGCTCCATAAGAAAAACTGTCAGAGCACAGCTTGCTTTCAGCAGACTGCGTATTTCTTTATACTAGCAATTGGAACACAGAAAAACACTTTCTGGCTTGCTTGCAATGAGCACCAGAAAGACAGTTTTATTAACTGAACCGCACTCAGTATTCAAGACTGTCAAAGAACAACTTGTTTTCAGCAAACTGCATCTTTGCTTTTACAACCCAATATGAAGCATAAAAACACTTTCGGGCTCGCTTGCAATGAAAGGCAGAAAGACAGTTTTATTAACTGAACCGCACTCAGTATTCCAGACTGTCAAAGAACAACTTGTTTTCAGCAAACTGCATCTTTGCTTTTACAACCCGTTATGAAGCATAAAAACACTTTCGGGCTCGCTTGCAATGAAAGGCAGAAAGAGTTTTATTAGCTGAACTGCACTCCATAAGAAAGACTGTCAGAGAACAGCTTGCTTTCAGCAGACTGCGTATTTCTTTATACTAGCAATTGGAACACAGAAAAACACTTTCTGGCGTGTTTGCAATGAGCACCAGAAAGACGGTTTTATTAACTCAACTGCACTCAGTATTCAAGACTGTCAAAGATAAACTTGTTTTCAGCAAACTGCATCTTTGCTTTTACAATCCATTATGAAGCATAAAAACACTTTCGGGCTTGCTTGCAATGAAAGGCAGAAAGAGTTTTATTAGCTGAACTGCGCTCCATAAGAAAGACTGTCAGAGCACAGCTTGCTTTCAGCAGACTGCGTATTTCTTTATACTAACAATTGGAACACAGAAAAACACTTTCTGGCGTGTTTGCAATGAGCACCAGAAAGACAGTTTTATTAACTGAACCGCACTCAGTATTCAAGACTGTCAAAGAACAACTTGTTTTCAGCAAACTGCATCTTTGCTTTTACAACCCGTTATGAAGCATAAAAACACTTTCGGGCTCGCTTGCAATGAAAGGCAGAAAGAGTTTTATTAGCTGAACTGCACTCCATAAGAAAGACTGTCAGAGCACAGCTTGCTTTCAGCAGACTGCGTATTTCTTTATACTAACAATTGGAACACAGAAAAACACTTTCTGGCGTGTTTGCAATGAGCACCAGAAAGACAGTTTTATTAACTGAACCGCACTCAGTATTCAAGACTGTCAAAGAACAACTTGTTTTCAGCAAACTGCATCTTTGCTTTTACAACCCGTTATGAAGCATAAAAACACTTTCGGGCTCGCTTGCAATGAAAGGCAGAAAGATTTTTATTAGCTGAACTGCGCTCCATAAGAAAAACTGTCAGAGCACAGCTTGCTTTCAGCAGACTGCGTATTTCTTTATACTAGCAATTGGAACACAGAAAAACACTTTCTGGCTTGCTTGCAATGAGCACCAGAAAGACAGTTTTATTAACTGAACCGCACTCAGTATTCAAGACTGTCAAAGAACAACTTGTTTTCAGCAAACTGCATCTTTGCTTTTACAACCCAATATGAAGCATAAAAACACTTTCGGGCTCGCTTGCAATGAAAGGCAGAAAGACAGTTTTATTAACTGAACCGCACTCAGTATTCCAGACTGTCAAAGAACAACTTGTTTTCAGCAAACTGCATCTTTGCTTTTACAACCCGTTATGAAGCATAAAAACACTTTCGGGCTCGCTTGCAATGAAAGGCAGAAAGAGTTTTATTAGCTGAACTGCACTCCATAAGAAAGACTGTCAGAGAACAGCTTGCTTTCAGCAGACTGCGTATTTCTTTATACTAGCAATTGGAACACAGAAAAACACTTTCTGGCTTGCTTGCAATGAGCACCAGAAAGACAGTTTTATTAACTGAACCGCACTCAGTATTCAAGACTGTCAAAGAACAACTTGTTTTCAGCAAACTGCATCTTTGCTTTTACAACCCAATATGAAGCATAAAAACACTTTCGGGCTCGCTTGCAATGAAAGGCAGAAAGAGTTTTATTAGCTGAACTGCGCTCCATAAGAAAGACTGTCAGAGCACAGCTTGCTTTCAGCAGACTGCGTATTTGTTTATACTAACAATTGGAACACAGAAAAACACTTTCTGGCGTGTTTGCAATGAGCACCAGAAAGACAGTTTTATTAACTGAACCGCACTCAGTATTCAAGACTGTCAAAGAACAACTTGTTTTCAGCAAACTGCATATTTGCTTTTACAATCCATTATGTAGCATAAAAACACTTTCGGGCTCGCTTGCAATGAAAGGCAGAAAGAGTTTTATTAGCTGAACTGCGCTCCATAAGAAAGACTGTCAGAGCACAGCTTGCTTTCAGCAGACTGCATATTTGTTTATACTAACAAGTAGAACACAGAAAAACACTTTCTGGTTTGTTTGCAATGAGCACCAGAAAGACAGTTTTATTAACTGAACCGCACTCAGTATTCAAGACTGTCAAAGAACAACTTGTTTTCAGCAAACTGCATCTTTGCTTTTACAACCCGTTACGAAGCATAAAAACACTTTTGGGCTCGCTTGCAATGAAAGGCAGAAAGAGTTTTATTAGCTGAACTGCACTCCATAAGAAAGACTGTCAGAGAACAGCTTGCTTTCAGCAGACTGCGTATTTCTTTATACTAGCAATTGGAACACAGAAAAACACTTTCTGGCGTGTTTGCAATGAGCACCAGAAAGACGGTTTTATTAACTCAACTGCACTCAGTATTCAAGACTGTCAAAGATAAACTTGTTTTCAGCAAACTGCATCTTTGCTTTTACAACCCAATATGAAGCATAAAAACACTTTCGGGCTCGCTTGCAATGAAAGGCAGAAAGAGTTTTATTAGCTGAACTGCGCTCCATAAGAAAGACTGTCAGAGCACAGCTTGCTTTCAGCAGACTGCGTATTTGTTTATACTAACAATTGGAACACAGAAAAACACTTTCTGGCGTGTTTGCAATGAGCACCAGAAAGACAGTTTTATTAACTGAACCGCACTCAGTATTCAAGACTGTCAAAGAACAACTTGTTTTCAGCAAACTGCATATTTGCTTTTACAATCCATTATGTAGCATAAAAACACTTTCGGGCTCGCTTGCAATGAAAGGCAGAAAGAGTTTTATTAGCTGAACTGCGCTCCATAAGAAAGACTGTCAGAGCACAGCTTGCTTTCAGCAGACTGCATATTTGTTTATACTAACAAGTAGAACACAGAAAAACACTTTCTGGTTTGTTTGCAATGAGCACCAGAAAGACAGTTTTATTAACTGAACCGCACTCAGTATTCAAGACTGTCAAAGAACAACTTGTTTTCAGCAAACTGCATCTTTGCTTTTACAACCCGTTACGAAGCATAAAAACACTTTTGGGCTCGCTTGCAATGAAAGGCAGAAAGAGTTTTATTAGCTGAACTGCACTCCATAAGAAAGACTGTCAGAGAACAGCTTGCTTTCAGCAGACTGCGTATTTCTTTATACTAGCAATTGGAACACAGAAAAACACTTTCTGGCGTGTTTGCAATGAGCACCAGAAAGACGGTTTTATTAACTCAACTGCACTCAGTATTCAAGACTGTCAAAGATAAACTTGTTTTCAGCAAACTGCATCTTTGCTTTTACAACCCAATATGAAGCATAAAAACACTTTCGGGCTCGCTTGCAATGAAAGGCAGAAAGAGTTTTATTAGCTGAACTGCGCTCCATAAGAAAGACTGTCAGAGCACAGCTTGCTTTCAGCAGACTGCGTATTTGTTTATACTAACAATTGGAACACAGAAAAACACTTTCTGGCGTGTTTGCAATGAGCACCAGAAAGACAGTTTTATTAACTGAACCGCACTCAGTATTCAAGACTGTCAAAGAACAACTTGTTTTCAGCAAACTGCATATTTGCTTTTACAATCCATTATGAAGCATAAAAACACTTTCGGGCTCGCTTGCAATGAAAGGCAGAAAGAGTTTTATTAGCTGAACTGCACTCCATAAGAAAGACTGTCAGAGCACAGCTTGCTTTCAGCAGACTGCGTATTTGTTTATACTAACAATTGGAACACAGAAAACACTTTCTGGCGTGTTTGCAATGAGCACCAGAAAGACAGTTTTATTAACTGAACCGCACTCAGTATTCAAGACTGTCAAAGAACAACTTGTTTTCAGCAAACTGCATCTTTGCTTTTACAACCCGTTACGAAGCATAAAAACACTTTCGGGCTCGCTTGCAATGAAAGGCAGAAAGAGTTTTATTAGCTGAACTGCACTCCATAAGAAAGACTGTCAGAGAACAGCTTGCTTTCAGCAGACTGCGTATTTCTTTATACTAGCAATTGGAACACAGAAAAACACTTTCTGGCGTGTTTGCAATGAGCACCAGAAAGACGGTTTTATTAACTCAACTGCACTCAGTATTCAAGACTGTCAAAGATAAACTTGTTTTCAGCAAACTGCATCTTTGCTTTTACAACCCAATATGAAGCATAAAAACACTTTCGGGCTCGCTTGCAATGAAAGGCAGAAAGACAGTTTTATTAACTGAACCGCACTCAGTATTCAAGACTGTCAAAGAACAACTTGTTTTCAGCAAACTGCATCTTTGCTTTTACAACCCGTTATGAAGCATAAAAACACTTTCGGGCTTGCTTGCAATGAAAGGCAGAAAGAGTTTTATTAGCTGAACTGCGCTCCATAAGAAAGACTGTCAGAGCACAGCTTGCTTTCAGCAGACTGCGTATTTGTTTATACTAACAATTGGAACACAGAAAAACACTTTCTGGCGTGTTTGCAATGAGCACCAGAAAGACAGTTTTATTAACTGAACCGCACTCAGTATTCAAGACTGTCAAAGAACAACTTGTTTTCAGCAAACTGCATCTTTGCTTTTACAACCCGTTATGAAGCATAAAAACACTTTCGGGCTCGCTTGCAATGAAAGGCAGAAAGAGTTTTATTAGCCGAACTGCACTCCATAAGAAAGACTGTCAGAGCACAGCTTGCTTTCAGCAGACTGCGTATTTCTTTATACTAGCAATTGGAACACAGAAAAACACTTTCTGGCTTGCTTGCAATGAGCACCAGAAAGACAGTTTTATTAACTGAACCGCACTCAGTATTCAAGACTGTCAAAGAACAACTTGTTTTCAGCAAACTGCATCTTTGCTTTTACAACCCAATATGAAGCATAAAAACACTTTCGGGCTCGCTTGCAATGAAAGGCAGAAAGACAGTTTTATTAACTGAACCGCACTCAGTATTCAAGACTGTCAAAGAACAACTTGTTTTCAGCAAACTGCATCTTTGCTTTTACAACCCGTTATGAAGCATAAAAACACTTTCGGGCTCGCTTGCAATGAAAGGCAGAAAGAGTTTTATTAGCTGAACTGCCCTCCATAAGAAAGACTGTCAGAGAACAGCTTGCTTTCAGCAGACTGCGTATTTCTTTATACTAGCAATTGGAACACAGAAAAACACTTTCGGGCTTGCTTGCAATGAGCACCAGAAAGACGGTTTTATTAACTCAACTGCACTCAGTATTCAAGACTGTCAAAGATAAACTTGTTTTCAGCAAACTGCATCTTTGCTTTTACAATCCATTATGAAGCATAAAAACACTTTCGGGCTTGCTTGCAATGAAAGGCAGAAAGAGTTTTATTAGCTGAACTGCGCTCCATAAGAAAGACTGTCAGAGCACAGCTTGCTTTCAGCAGACTGCGTATTTCTTTATACTAACAATTGGAACACAGAAAAACACTTTCTGGCGTGTTTGCAATGAGCACCAGAAAGACAGTTTTATTAACTGAACCGCACTCAGTATTCAAGACTGTCAAAGAACAACTTGTTTTCAGCAAACTGCATCTTTGCTTTTACAACCCGTTATGAAGCATAAAAACACTTTCGGGCTCGCTTGCAATGAAAGGCAGAAAGATTTTTATTAGCTGAACTGCGCTCCATAAGAAAAACTGTCAGAGCACAGCTTGCTTTCAACAGACTGCGTATTTCTTTATACTAGCAATTGGAACACAGAAAAACACTTTCTGGCTTGCTTGCAATGAGCACCAGAAAGACAGTTTTATTAACTGAACCGCACTCAGTATTCAAGACTGTCAAAGAACAACTTGTTTTCAGCAAACTGCATCTTTGCTTTTACAACCCAATATGAAGCATAAAAACACTTTCGGGCTCGCTTGCAATGAAAGGCAGAAAGACAGTTTTATTAACTGAACCGCACTCAGTATTCCAGACTGTCAAAGAACAACTTGTTTTCAGCAAACTGCATCTTTGCTTTTACAACCCGTTATGAAGCATAAAAACACTTTCGGGCTCGCTTGCAATGAAAGGCAGAAAGAGTTTTATTAGCTGAACTGCACTCCATAAGAAAGACTGTCAGAGAACAGCTTGCTTTCAGCAGACTGCGTATTTCTTTATACTAGCAATTGGAACACAGAAAAACACTTTCTGGCGTGTTTGCAATGAGCACCAGAAAGACGGTTTTATTAACTCAACTGCACTCAGTATTCAAGACTGTCAAAGATAAACTTGTTTTCAGCAAACTGCATCTTTGCTTTTACAATCCATTATGAAGCATAAAAACACTTTCGGGCTTGCTTGCAATGAAAGGCAGAAAGAGTTTTATTAGCTGAACTGCGCTCCATAAGAAAGACTGTCAGAGCACAGCTTGCTTTCAGCAGACTGCGTATTTCTTTATACTAACAATTGGAACACAGAAAAACACTTTCTGGCGTGTTTGCAATGAGCACCAGAAAGACAGTTTTATTAACTGAACCGCACTCAGTATTCAAGACTGTCAAAGAACAACTTGTTTTCAGCAAACTGCATCTTTGCTTTTACAACCCGTTATGAAGCATAAAAACACTTTCGGGCTCGCTTGCAATGAAAGGCAGAAAGAGTTTTATTAGCTGAACTGCACTCCATAAGAAAGACTGTCAGAGCACAGCTTGCTTTCAGCAGACTGCGTATTTCTTTATACTAGCAATTGGAACACAGAAAAACACTTTCTGGCTTGCTTGCAATGAGCACCAGAAAGACAGTTTTATTAACTGAACCGCACTCAGTATTCAAGACTGTCAAAGAACAACTTGTTTTCAGCAAACTGCATCTTTGCTTTTACAACCCAATATGAAGCATAAAAACACTTTCGGGCTCGCTTGCAATGAAAGGCAGAAAGACAGTTATATTAACTGAACCGCACTCAGTATTCAAGACTGTCAAAGAACAACTTGTTTTCAGCAAACTGCATCTTTGCTTTTACAACCCGTTATGAAGCATAAAAACACTTTCGGGCTCGCTTGCAATGAAAGGCAGAAAGAGTTTTATTAGCTGAACTGCACTCCATAAGAAAGACTGTCAGAGAACAGCTTGCTTTCAGCAGACTGCGTATTTCTTTATACTAACAATTGGAACACAGAAAAACACTTTCTGGCGTGTTTGCAATGAGCACCAGAAAGACAGTTTTATTAACTGAACCGCACTCAGTATTCAAGACTGTCAAAGAACAACTTGTTTTCAGCAAACTGCATCTTTGCTTTTACAACCCGTTATGAAGCATAAAAACACTTTCGGGCTCGCTTGCAATGAAAGGCAGAAAGAGTTTTATTAGCTGAACTGCGCTCCATAAGAAAAACTGTCAGAGCACAGCTTGCTTTCAGCAGACTGCGTATTTCTTTATACTAGCAATTGGAACACAGAAAAACACTTTCTGGCTTGCTTGCAATGAGCACCAGAAAGACAGTTTTATTAACTGAACCGCACTCAGTATTCAAGACTGTCAAAGAACAACTTGTTTTCAGCAAACTGCATCTTTGCTTTTACAACCCAATATGAAGCATAAAAACACTTTCGGGCTCGCTTGCAATGAAAGGCAGAAAGACAGTTTTATTAACTGAACCGCACTCAGTATTCCAGACTGTCAAAGAACAACTTGTTTTCAGCAAACTGCATCTTTGCTTTTACAACCCGTTATGAAGCATAAAAACACTTTCGGGCTCGCTTGCAATGAAAGGCAGAAAGAGTTTTATTAGCTGAACTGCACTCCATAAGAAAGACTGTCAGAGAACAGCTTGCTTTCAGCAGACTGCGTATTTCTTTATACTAGCAATTGGAACACAGAAAAACACTTTCTGGCGTGTTTGCAATGAGCACCAGAAAGACGGTTTTATTAACTCAACTGCACTCAGTATTCAAGACTGTCAAAGATAAACTTGTTTTCAGCAAACTGCATCTTTGCTTTTACAATCCATTATGAAGCATAAAAACACTTTCGGGCTTGCTTGCAATGAAAGGCAGAAAGAGTTTTATTAGCTGAACTGCGCTCCATAAGAAAGACTGTCAGAGCACAGCTTGCTTTCAGCAGACTGCGTATTTCTTTATACTAACAATTGGAACACAGAAAAACACTTTCTGGCGTGTTTGCAATGAGCACCAGAAAGACAGTTTTATTAACTGAACCGCACTCAGTATTCAAGACTGTCAAAGAACAACTTGTTTTCAGCAAACTGCATCTTTGCTTTTACAACCCGTTATGAAGCATAAAAACACTTTCGGGCTCGCTTGCAATGAAAGGCAGAAAGAGTTTTATTAGCTGAACTGCACTCCATAAGAAAGACTGTCAGAGCACAGCTTGCTTTCAGCAGACTGCGTATTTCTTTATACTAGCAATTGGAACACAGAAAAACACTTTCTGGCTTGCTTGCAATGAGCACCAGAAAGACAGTTTTATTAACTGAACCGCACTCAGTATTCAAGACTGTCAAAGAACAACTTGTTTTCAGCAAACTGCATCTTTGCTTTTACAACCCAATATGAAGCATAAAAACACTTTCGGGCTCGCTTGCAATGAAAGGCAGAAAGACAGTTATATTAACTGAACCGCACTCAGTATTCAAGACTGTCAAAGAACAACTTGTTTTCAGCAAACTGCATCTTTGCTTTTACAACCCGTTATGAAGCATAAAAACACTTTCGGGCTCGCTTGCAATGAAAGGCAGAAAGAGTTTTATTAGCTGAACTGCACTCCATAAGAAAGACTGTCAGAGAACAGCTTGCTTTCAGCAGACTGCGTATTTCTTTATACTAACAATTGGAACACAGAAAAACACTTTCTGGCGTGTTTGCAATGAGCACCAGAAAGACAGTTTTATTAACTGAACCGCACTCAGTATTCAAGACTGTCAAAGAACAACTTGTTTTCAGCAAACTGCATCTTTGCTTTTACAACCCGTTATGAAGCATAAAAACACTTTCGGGCTCGCTTGCAATGAAAGGCAGAAAGAGTTTTATTAGCTGAACTGCGCTCCATAAGAAAAACTGTCAGAGCACAGCTTGCTTTCAGCAGACTGCGTATTTCTTTATACTAGCAATTGGAACACAGAAAAACACTTTCTGGCTTGCTTGCAATGAGCACCAGAAAGACAGTTTTATTAACTGAACCGCACTCAGTATTCAAGACTGTCAAAGAACAACTTGTTTTCAGCAAACTGCATCTTTGCTTTTACAACCCAATATGAAGCATAAAAACACTTTCGGGCTCGCTTGCAATGAAAGGCAGAAAGACAGTTTTATTAACTGAACCGCACTCAGTATTCCAGACTGTCAAAGAACAACTTGTTTTCAGCAAACTGCATCTTTGCTTTTACAATCCATTATGAAGCATAAAAACACTTTCGGGCTTGCTTGCAATGAAAGGCAGAAAGAGTTTTATTAGCTGAACTGCGCTCCATAAGAAAGACTGTCAGAGCACAGCTTGCTTTCAGCAGACTGCGTATTTCTTTATACTAACAATTGGAACACAGAAAAACACTTTCTGGCGTGTTTGCAATGAGCACCAGAAAGACAGTTTTATTAACTGAACCGCACTCAGTATTCAAGACTGTCAAAGAACAACTTGTTTTCAGCAAACTGCATCTTTGCTTTTACAACCCGTTATGAAGCATAAAAACACTTTCGGGCTCGCTTGCAATGAAAGGCAGAAAGAGTTTTATTAGCTGAACTGCACTCCATAAGAAAGACTGTCAGAGCACAGCTTGCTTTCAGCAGACTGCGTATTTCTTTATACTAACAATTGGAACACAGAAAAACACTTTCTGGCGTGTTTGCAATGAGCACCAGAAAGACAGTTTTATTAACTGAACCGCACTCAGTATTCAAGACTGTCAAAGAACAACTTGTTTTCAGCAAACTGCATCTTTGCTTTTACAACCCGTTATGAAGCATAAAAACACTTTCGGGCTCGCTTGCAATGAAAGGCAGAAAGATTTTTATTAGCTGAACTGCGCTCCATAAGAAAAACTGTCAGAGCACAGCTTGCTTTCAGCAGACTGCGTATTTCTTTATACTAGCAATTGGAACACAGAAAAACACTTTCTGGCTTGCTTGCAATGAGCACCAGAAAGACAGTTTTATTAACTGAACCGCACTCAGTATTCAAGACTGTCAAAGAACAACTTGTTTTCAGCAAACTGCATCTTTGCTTTTACAACCCAATATGAAGCATAAAAACACTTTCGGGCTCGCTTGCAATGAAAGGCAGAAAGACAGTTTTATTAACTGAACCGCACTCAGTATTCCAGACTGTCAAAGAACAACTTGTTTTCAGCAAACTGCATCTTTGCTTTTACAACCCGTTATGAAGCATAAAAACACTTTCGGGCTCGCTTGCAATGAAAGGCAGAAAGAGTTTTATTAGCTGAACTGCACTCCATAAGAAAGACTGTCAGAGAACAGCTTGCTTTCAGCAGACTGCGTATTTCTTTATACTAGCAATTGGAACACAGAAAAACACTTTCTGGCTTGCTTGCAATGAGCACCAGAAAGACAGTTTTATTAACTGAACCGCACTCAGTATTCAAGACTGTCAAAGAACAACTTGTTTTCAGCAAACTGCATCTTTGCTTTTACAACCCAATATGAAGCATAAAAACACTTTCGGGCTCGCTTGCAATGAAAGGCAGAAAGAGTTTTATTAGCTGAACTGCGCTCCATAAGAAAGACTGTCAGAGCACAGCTTGCTTTCAGCAGACTGCGTATTTGTTTATACTAACAATTGGAACACAGAAAAACACTTTCTGGCGTGTTTGCAATGAGCACCAGAAAGACAGTTTTATTAACTGAACCGCACTCAGTATTCAAGACTGTCAAAGAACAACTTGTTTTCAGCAAACTGCATATTTGCTTTTACAATCCATTATGTAGCATAAAAACACTTTCGGGCTCGCTTGCAATGAAAGGCAGAAAGAGTTTTATTAGCTGAACTGCGCTCCATAAGAAAGACTGTCAGAGCACAGCTTGCTTTCAGCAGACTGCATATTTGTTTATACTAACAAGTAGAACACAGAAAAACACTTTCTGGTTTGTTTGCAATGAGCACCAGAAAGACAGTTTTATTAACTGAACCGCACTCAGTATTCAAGACTGTCAAAGAACAACTTGTTTTCAGCAAACTGCATCTTTGCTTTTACAACCCGTTACGAAGCATAAAAACACTTTTGGGCTCGCTTGCAATGAAAGGCAGAAAGAGTTTTATTAGCTGAACTGCACTCCATAAGAAAGACTGTCAGAGAACAGCTTGCTTTCAGCAGACTGCGTATTTCTTTATACTAGCAATTGGAACACAGAAAAACACTTTCTGGCGTGTTTGCAATGAGCACCAGAAAGACGGTTTTATTAACTCAACTGCACTCAGTATTCAAGACTGTCAAAGATAAACTTGTTTTCAGCAAACTGCATCTTTGCTTTTACAACCCAATATGAAGCATAAAAACACTTTCGGGCTCGCTTGCAATGAAAGGCAGAAAGACAGTTTTATTAACTGAACCGCACTCAGTATTCAAGACTGTCAAAGAACAACTTGTTTTCAGCAAACTGCATCTTTGCTTTTACAACCCGTTATGAAGCATAAAAACACTTTCGGGCTTGCTTGCAATGAAAGGCAGAAAGAGTTTTATTAGCTGAACTGCGCTCCATAAGAAAGACTGTCAGAGCACAGCTTGCTTTCAGCAGACTGCGTATTTGTTTATACTAACAATTGGAACACAGAAAAACACTTTCTGGCGTGTTTGCAATGAGCACCAGAAAGACAGTTTTATTAACTGAACCGCACTCAGTATTCAAGACTGTCAAAGAACAACTTGTTTTCAGCAAACTGCATCTTTGCTTTTACAACCCAATATGAAGCATAAAAACACTTTCGGGCTCGCTTGCAATGAAAGGCAGAAAGAGTTTTATTAGCTGAACTGCGCTCCATAAGAAAGACTGTCAGAGCACAGCTTGCTTTCAGCAGACTGCGTATTTGTTTATACTAACAATTGGAACACAGAAAAACACTTTCTGGCGTGTTTGCAATGAGCACCAGAAAGACAGTTTTATTAACTGAACCGCACTCAGTATTCAAGACTGTCAAAGAACAACTTGTTTTCAGCAAACTGCATCTTTGCTTTTACAACCCAATATGAAGCATAAAAACACTTTCGGGCTCGCTTGCAATGAAAGGCAGAAAGAGTTTTATTAGCTGAACTGCGCTCCATAAGAAAGACTGTCAGAGCACAGCTTGCTTTCAGCAGACTGCGTATTTGTTTATACTAACAATTGGAACACAGAAAAACACTTTCTGGCGTGTTTGCAATGAGCACCAGAAAGACAGTTTTATTAACTGAACCGCACTCAGTATTCAAGACTGTCAAAGAACAACTTGTTTTCAGCAAACTGCATATTTGCTTTTACAATCCATTATGAAGCATAAAAACACTTTCGGGCTCGCTTGCAATGAAAGGCAGAAAGAGTTTTATTAGCTGAACTGCACTCCATAAGAAAGACTGTCAGAGCACAGCTTGCTTTCAGCAGACTGCGTATTTCTTTATACTAGCAATTGGAACACAGAAAAACACTTTCTGGCTTGCTTGCAATGAGCACCAGAAAGACAGTTTTATTAACTGAACCGCACTCAGTATTCAAGACTGTCAAAGAACAACTTGTTTTCAGCAAACTGCATCTTTGCTTTTACAACCCAATATGAAGCATAAAAACACTTTCGGGCTCGCTTGCAATGAAAGGCAGAAAGACAGTTATATTAACTGAACCGCACTCAGTATTCAAGACTGTCAAAGAACAACTTGTTTTCAGCAAACTGCATCTTTGCTTTTACAACCCGTTATGAAGCATAAAAACACTTTCGGGCTCGCTTGCAATGAAAGGCAGAAAGAGTTTTATTAGCTGAACTGCACTCCATAAGAAAGACTGTCAGAGAACAGCTTGCTTTCAGCAGACTGCGTATTTCTTTATACTAACAATTGGAACACAGAAAAACACTTTCTGGCGTGTTTGCAATGAGCACCAGAAAGACAGTTTTATTAACTGAACCGCACTCAGTATTCAAGACTGTCAAAGAACAACTTGTTTTCAGCAAACTGCATCTTTGCTTTTACAACCCGTTATGAAGCATAAAAACACTTTCGGGCTCGCTTGCAATGAAAGGCAGAAAGAGTTTTATTAGCTGAACTGCGCTCCATAAGAAAAACTGTCAGAGCACAGCTTGCTTTCAGCAGACTGCGTATTTCTTTATACTAGCAATTGGAACACAGAAAAACACTTTCTGGCTTGCTTGCAATGAGCACCAGAAAGACAGTTTTATTAACTGAACCGCACTCAGTATTCAAGACTGTCAAAGAACAACTTGTTTTCAGCAAACTGCATCTTTGCTTTTACAACCCAATATGAAGCATAAAAACACTTTCGGGCTCGCTTGCAATGAAAGGCAGAAAGACAGTTTTATTAACTGAACCGCACTCAGTATTCCAGACTGTCAAAGAACAACTTGTTTTCAGCAAACTGCATCTTTGCTTTTACAACCCGTTATGAAGCATAAAAACACTTTCGGGCTCGCTTGCAATGAAAGGCAGAAAGAGTTTTATTAGCTGAACTGCACTCCATAAGAAAGACTGTCAGAGAACAGCTTGCTTTCAGCAGACTGCGTATTTCTTTATACTAGCAATTGGAACACAGAAAAACACTTTCTGGCGTGTTTGCAATGAGCACCAGAAAGACGGTTTTATTAACTCAACTGCACTCAGTATTCAAGACTGTCAAAGATAAACTTGTTTTCAGCAAACTGCATCTTTGCTTTTACAATCCATTATGAAGCATAAAAACACTTTCGGGCTTGCTTGCAATGAAAGGCAGAAAGAGTTTTATTAGCTGAACTGCGCTCCATAAGAAAGACTGTCAGAGCACAGCTTGCTTTCAGCAGACTGCGTATTTCTTTATACTAACAATTGGAACACAGAAAAACACTTTCTGGCGTGTTTGCAATGAGCACCAGAAAGACAGTTTTATTAACTGAACCGCACTCAGTATTCAAGACTGTCAAAGAACAACTTGTTTTCAGCAAACTGCATCTTTGCTTTTACAACCCGTTATGAAGCATAAAAACACTTTCGGGCTCGCTTGCAATGAAAGGCAGAAAGAGTTTTATTAGCTGAACTGCACTCCATAAGAAAGACTGTCAGAGCACAGCTTGCTTTCAGCAGACTGCGTATTTCTTTATACTAACAATTGGAACACAGAAAAACACTTTCTGGCGTGTTTGCAATGAGCACCAGAAAGACAGTTTTATTAACTGAACCGCACTCAGTATTCAAGACTGTCAAAGAACAACTTGTTTTCAGCAAACTGCATCTTTGCTTTTACAACCCGTTATGAAGCATAAAAACACTTTCGGGCTCGCTTGCAATGAAAGGCAGAAAGATTTTTATTAGCTGAACTGCGCTCCATAAGAAAAACTGTCAGAGCACAGCTTGCTTTCAGCAGACTGCGTATTTCTTTATACTAGCAATTGGAACACAGAAAAACACTTTCTGGCTTGCTTGCAATGAGCACCAGAAAGACAGTTTTATTAACTGAACCGCACTCAGTATTCAAGACTGTCAAAGAACAACTTGTTTTCAGCAAACTGCATCTTTGCTTTTACAACCCAATATGAAGCATAAAAACACTTTCGGGCTCGCTTGCAATGAAAGGCAGAAAGACAGTTTTATTAACTGAACCGCACTCAGTATTCCAGACTGTCAAAGAACAACTTGTTTTCAGCAAACTGCATCTTTGCTTTTACAACCCGTTATGAAGCATAAAAACACTTTCGGGCTCGCTTGCAATGAAAGGCAGAAAGAGTTTTATTAGCTGAACTGCACTCCATAAGAAAGACTGTCAGAGAACAGCTTGCTTTCAGCAGACTGCGTATTTCTTTATACTAGCAATTGGAACACAGAAAAACACTTTCTGGCTTGCTTGCAATGAGCACCAGAAAGACAGTTTTATTAACTGAACCGCACTCAGTATTCAAGACTGTCAAAGAACAACTTGTTTTCAGCAAACTGCATCTTTGCTTTTACAACCCAATATGAAGCATAAAAACACTTTCGGGCTCGCTTGCAATGAAAGGCAGAAAGAGTTTTATTAGCTGAACTGCGCTCCATAAGAAAGACTGTCAGAGCACAGCTTGCTTTCAGCAGACTGCGTATTTGTTTATACTAACAATTGGAACACAGAAAAACACTTTCTGGCGTGTTTGCAATGAGCACCAGAAAGACAGTTTTATTAACTGAACCGCACTCAGTATTCAAGACTGTCAAAGAACAACTTGTTTTCAGCAAACTGCATATTTGCTTTTACAATCCATTATGTAGCATAAAAACACTTTCGGGCTCGCTTGCAATGAAAGGCAGAAAGAGTTTTATTAGCTGAACTGCGCTCCATAAGAAAGACTGTCAGAGCACAGCTTGCTTTCAGCAGACTGCATATTTGTTTATACTAACAAGTAGAACACAGAAAAACACTTTCTTTTTTGTTTGCAATGAGCACCAGAAAGACAGTTTTATTAACTGAACCGCACTCAGTATTCAAGACTGTCAAAGAACAACTTGTTTTCAGCAAACTGCATCTTTGCTTTTACAACCCGTTACGAAGCATAAAAACACTTTTGGGCTCGCTTGCAATGAAAGGCAGAAAGAGTTTTATTAGCTGAACTGCACTCCATAAGAAAGACTGTCAGAGAACAGCTTGCTTTCAGCAGACTGCGTATTTCTTTATACTAGCAATTGGAACACAGAAAAACACTTTCTGGCGTGTTTGCAATGAGCACCAGAAAGACGGTTTTATTAACTCAACTGCACTCAGTATTCAAGACTGTCAAAGATAAACTTGTTTTCAGCAAACTGCATCTTTGCTTTTACAACCCAATATGAAGCATAAAAACACTTTCGGGCTCGCTTGCAATGAAAGGCAGAAAGACAGTTTTATTAACTGAACCGCACTCAGTATTCAAGACTGTCAAAGAACAACTTGTTTTCAGCAAACTGCATCTTTGCTTTTACAACCCGTTATGAAGCATAAAAACACTTTCGGGCTTGCTTGCAATGAAAGGCAGAAAGAGTTTTATTAGCTGAACTGCGCTCCATAAGAAAGACTGTCAGAGCACAGCTTGCTTTCAGCAGACTGCGTATTTGTTTATACTAACAATTGGAACACAGAAAAACACTTTCTGGCGTGTTTGCAATGAGCACCAGAAAGACAGTTTTATTAACTGAACCGCACTCAGTATTCAAGACTGTCAAAGAACAACTTGTTTTCAGCAAACTGCATCTTTGCTTTTACAACCCAATATGAAGCATAAAAACACTTTCGGGCTCGCTTGCAATGAAAGGCAGAAAGAGTTTTATTAGCTGAACTGCGCTCCATAAGAAAGACTGTCAGAGCACAGCTTGCTTTCAGCAGACTGCGTATTTGTTTATACTAACAATTGGAACACAGAAAAACACTTTCTGGCGTGTTTGCAATGAGCACCAGAAAGACAGTTTTATTAACTGAACCGCACTCAGTATTCAAGACTGTCAAAGAACAACTTGTTTTCAGCAAACTGCATCTTTGCTTTTACAACCCAATATGAAGCATAAAAACACTTTCGGGCTCGCTTGCAATGAAAGGCAGAAAGAGTTTTATTAGCTGAACTGCGCTCCATAAGAAAGACTGTCAGAGCACAGCTTGCTTTCAGCAGACTGCGTATTTGTTTATACTAACAATTGGAACACAGAAAAACACTTTCTGGCGTGTTTGCAATGAGCACCAGAAAGACAGTTTTATTAACTGAACCGCACACAGTATTCAAGACTGTCAAAGAACAACTTGTTTTCAGCAAACTGCATATTTGCTTTTACAATCCATTATGAAGCATAAAAACACTTTCGGGCTCGCTTGCAATGAAAGGCAGAAAGAGTTTTATTAGCTGAACTGCACTCCATAAGAAAGACTGTCAGAGCACAGCTTGCTTTCAGCAGACTGCGTATTTGTTTATACTAACAATTGGAACACAGAAAACACTTTCTGGCGTGTTTGCAATGAGCACCAGAAAGACAGTTTTATTAACTGAACCGCACTCAGTATTCAAGACTGTCAAAGAACAACTTGTTTTCAGCAAACTGCATCTTTGCTTTTACAACCCGTTACGAAGCATAAAAACACTTTCGGGCTCGCTTGCAATGAAAGGCAGAAAGAGTTTTATTAGCTGAACTGCACTCCATAAGAAAGACTGTCAGAGAACAGCTTGCTTTCAGCAGACTGCGTATTTCTTTATACTAGCAATTGGAACACAGAAAAACACTTTCTGGCGTGTTTGCAATGAGCACCAGAAAGACGGTTTTATTAACTCAACTGCACTCAGTATTCAAGACTGTCAAAGATAAACTTGTTTTCAGCAAACTGCATCTTTGCTTTTACAACCCAATATGAAGCATAAAAACACTTTCGGGCTCGCTTGCAATGAAAGGCAGAAAGACAGTTTTATTAACTGAACCGCACTCAGTATTCAAGACTGTCAAAGAACAACTTGTTTTCAGCAAACTGCATCTTTGCTTTTACAACCCGTTATGAAGCATAAAAACACTTTCGGGCTTGCTTGCAATGAAAGGCAGAAAGAGTTTTATTAGCTGAACTGCGCTCCATAAGAAAGACTGTCAGAGCACAGCTTGCTTTCAGCAGACTGCGTATTTGTTTATACTAACAATTGGAACACAGAAAAACACTTTCTGGCGTGTTTGCAATGAGCACCAGAAAGACAGTTTTATTAACTGAACCGCACTCAGTATTCAAGACTGTCAAAGAACAACTTGTTTTCAGCAAACTGCATATTTGCTTTTACAATCCATTATGTAGCATAAAAACACTTTCGGGCTCGCTTGCAATGAAAGGCAGAAAGAGTTTTATTAGCTGAACTGCGCTCCATAAGAAAGACTGTCAGAGCACAGCTTGCTTTCAGCAGACTGCATATTTGTTTATACTAACAAGTAGAACACAGAAAAACACTTTCTTTTTTGTTTGCAATGAGCACCAGAAAGACAGTTTTATTAACTGAACCGCACTCAGTATTCAAGACTGTCAAAGAACAACTTGTTTTCAGCAAACTGCATCTTTGCTTTTACAACCCGTTACGAAGCATAAAAACACTTTTGGGCTCGCTTGCAATGAAAGGCAGAAAGAGTTTTATTAGCTGAACTGCACTCCATAAGAAAGACTGTCAGAGAACAGCTTGCTTTCAGCAGACTGCGTATTTCTTTATACTAGCAATTGGAACACAGAAAAACACTTTCTGGCGTGTTTGCAATGAGCACCAGAAAGACGGTTTTATTAACTCAACTGCACTCAGTATTCAAGACTGTCAAAGATAAACTTGTTTTCAGCAAACTGCATCTTTGCTTTTACAACCCAATATGAAGCATAAAAACACTTTCGGGCTCGCTTGCAATGAAAGGCAGAAAGACAGTTTTATTAACTGAACCGCACTCAGTATTCAAGACTGTCAAAGAACAACTTGTTTTCAGCAAACTGCATCTTTGCTTTTACAACCCGTTATGAAGCATAAAAACACTTTCGGGCTTGCTTGCAATGAAAGGCAGAAAGAGTTTTATTAGCTGAACTGCGCTCCATAAGAAAGACTGTCAGAGCACAGCTTGCTTTCAGCAGACTGCGTATTTGTTTATACTAACAATTGGAACACAGAAAAACACTTTCTGGCGTGTTTGCAATGAGCACCAGAAAGACAGTTTTATTAACTGAACCGCACTCAGTATTCAAGACTGTCAAAGAACAACTTGTTTTCAGCAAACTGCATCTTTGCTTTTACAACCCAATATGAAGCATAAAAACACTTTCGGGCTCGCTTGCAATGAAAGGCAGAAAGAGTTTTATTAGCTGAACTGCGCTCCATAAGAAAGACTGTCAGAGCACAGCTTGCTTTCAGCAGACTGCGTATTTGTTTATACTAACAATTGGAACACAGAAAAACACTTTCTGGCGTGTTTGCAATGAGCACCAGAAAGACAGTTTTATTAACTGAACCGCACTCAGTATTCAAGACTGTCAAAGAACAACTTGTTTTCAGCAAACTGCATCTTTGCTTTTACAACCCAATATGAAGCATAAAAACACTTTCGGGCTCGCTTGCAATGAAAGGCAGAAAGAGTTTTATTAGCTGAACTGCGCTCCATAAGAAAGACTGTCAGAGCACAGCTTGCTTTCAGCAGACTGCGTATTTGTTTATACTAACAATTGGAACACAGAAAAACACTTTCTGGCGTGTTTGCAATGAGCACCAGAAAGACAGTTTTATTAACTGAACCGCACTCAGTATTCAAGACTGTCAAAGAACAACTTGTTTTCAGCAAACTGCATATTTGCTTTTACAATCCATTATGAAGCATAAAAACACTTTCGGGCTCGCTTGCAATGAAAGGCAGAAAGAGTTTTATTAGCTGAACTGCACTCCATAAGAAAGACTGTCAGAGCACAGCTTGCTTTCAGCAGACTGCGTATTTGTTTATACTAACAATTGGAACACAGAAAACACTTTCTGGCGTGTTTGCAATGAGCACCAGAAAGACAGTTTTATTAACTGAACCGCACTCAGTATTCAAGACTGTCAAAGAACAACTTGTTTTCAGCAAACTGCATCTTTGCTTTTACAACCCGTTACGAAGCATAAAAACACTTTCGGGCTCGCTTGCAATGAAAGGCAGAAAGAGTTTTATTAGCTGAACTGCACTCCATAAGAAAGACTGTCAGAGAACAGCTTGCTTTCAGCAGACTGCGTATTTCTTTATACTAGCAATTGGAACACAGAAAAACACTTTCTGGCGTGTTTGCAATGAGCACCAGAAAGACGGTTTTATTAACTCAACTGCACTCAGTATTCAAGACTGTCAAAGATAAACTTGTTTTCAGCAAACTGCATCTTTGCTTTTACAACCCAATATGAAGCATAAAAACACTTTCGGGCTCGCTTGCAATGAAAGGCAGAAAGACAGTTTTATTAACTGAACCGCACTCAGTATTCAAGACTGTCAAAGAACAACTTGTTTTCAGCAAACTGCATCTTTGCTTTTACAACCCGTTATGAAGCATAAAAACACTTTCGGGCTTGCTTGCAATGAAAGGCAGAAAGAGTTTTATTAGCTGAACTGCGCTCCATAAGAAAGACTGTCAGAGCACAGCTTGCTTTCAGCAGACTGCGTATTTGTTTATACTAACAATTGGAACACAGAAAAACACTTTCTGGCGTGTTTGCAATGAGCACCAGAAAGACAGTTTTATTAACTGAACCGCACTCAGTATTCAAGACTGTCAAAGAACAACTTGTTTTCAGCAAACTGCATCTTTGCTTTTACAACCCAATATGAAGCATAAAAACACTTTCGGGCTCGCTTGCAATGAAAGGCAGAAAGAGTTTTATTAGCTGAACTGCGCTCCATAAGAAAGACTGTCAGAGCACAGCTTGCTTTCAGCAGACTGCGTATTTGTTTATACTAACAATTGGAACACAGAAAAACACTTTCTGGCGTGTTTGCAATGAGCACCAGAAAGACAGTTTTATTAACTGAACCGCACTCAGTATTCAAGACTGTCAAAGAACAACTTGTTTTCAGCAAACTGCATCTTTGCTTTTACAACCCAATATGAAGCATAAAAACACTTTCGGGCTCGCTTGCAATGAAAGGCAGAAAGAGTTTTATTAGCTGAACTGCGCTCCATAAGAAAGACTGTCAGAGCACAGCTTGCTTTCAGCAGACTGCGTATTTGTTTATACTAACAATTGGAACACAGAAAAACACTTTCTGGCGTGTTTGCAATGAGCACCAGAAAGACAGTTTTATTAACTGAACCGCACTCAGTATTCAAGACTGTCAAAGAACAACTTGTTTTCAGCAAACTGCATATTTGCTTTTACAATCCATTATGAAGCATAAAAACACTTTCGGGCTCGCTTGCAATGAAAGGCAGAAAGAGTTTTATTAGCTGAACTGCACTCCATAAGAAAGACTGTCAGAGCACAGCTTGCTTTCAGCAGACTGCGTATTTGTTTATACTAACAATTGGAACACAGAAAACACTTTCTGGCGTGTTTGCAATGAGCACCAGAAAGACAGTTTTATTAACTGAACCGCACTCAGTATTCAAGACTGTCAAAGAACAACTTGTTTTCAGCAAACTGCATCTTTGCTTTTACAACCCGTTACGAAGCATAAAAACACTTTCGGGCTCGCTTGCAATGAAAGGCAGAAAGAGTTTTATTAGCTGAACTGCACTCCATAAGAAAGACTGTCAGAGAACAGCTTGCTTTCAGCAGACTGCGTATTTCTTTATACTAGCAATTGGAACACAGAAAAACACTTTCTGGCGTGTTTGCAATGAGCACCAGAAAGACGGTTTTATTAACTCAACTGCACTCAGTATTCAAGACTGTCAAAGATAAACTTGTTTTCAGCAAACTGCATCTTTGCTTTTACAACCCAATATGAAGCATAAAAACACTTTCGGGCTCGCTTGCAATGAAAGGCAGAAAGACAGTTTTATTAACTGAACCGCACTCAGTATTCAAGACTGTCAAAGAACAACTTGTTTTCAGCAAACTGCATCTTTGCTTTTACAACCCGTTATGAAGCATAAAAACACTTTCGGGCTTGCTTGCAATGAAAGGCAGAAAGAGTTTTATTAGCTGAACTGCGCTCCATAAGAAAGACTGTCAGAGCACAGCTTGCTTTCAGCAGACTGCGTATTTGTTTATACTAACAATTGGAACACAGAAAAACACTTTCTGGCGTGTTTGCAATGAGCACCAGAAAGACAGTTTTATTAACTGAACCGCACTCAGTATTCAAGACTGTCAAAGAACAACTTGTTTTCAGCAAACTGCATCTTTGCTTTTACAACCCGTTATGAAGCATAAAAACACTTTCGGGCTCGCTTGCAATGAAAGGCAGAAAGAGTTTTATTAGCCGAACTGCACTCCATAAGAAAGACTGTCAGAGCACAGCTTGCTTTCAGCAGACTGCGTATTTCTTTATACTAGCAATTGGAACACAGAAAAACACTTTCTGGCTTGCTTGCAATGAGCACCAGAAAGACAGTTTTATTAACTGAACCGCACTCAGTATTCAAGACTGTCAAAGAACAACTTGTTTTCAGCAAACTGCATCTTTGCTTTTACAACCCAATATGAAGCATAAAAACACTTTCGGGCTCGCTTGCAATGAAAGGCAGAAAGACAGTTTTATTAACTGAACCGCACTCAGTATTCAAGACTGTCAAAGAACAACTTGTTTTCAGCAAACTGCATCTTTGCTTTTACAACCCGTTATGAAGCATAAAAACACTTTCGGGCTCGCTTGCAATGAAAGGCAGAAAGAGTTTTATTAGCTGAACTGCCCTCCATAAGAAAGACTGTCAGAGAACAGCTTGCTTTCAGCAGACTGCGTATTTCTTTATACTAGCAATTGGAACACAGAAAAACACTTTCGGGCTTGCTTGCAATGAGCACCAGAAAGACGGTTTTATTAACTCAACTGCACTCAGTATTCAAGACTGTCAAAGATAAACTTGTTTTCAGCAAACTGCATCTTTGCTTTTACAATCCATTATGAAGCATAAAAACACTTTCGGGCTTGCTTGCAATGAAAGGCAGAAAGAGTTTTATTAGCTGAACTGCGCTCCATAAGAAAGACTGTCAGAGCACAGCTTGCTTTCAGCAGACTGCGTATTTCTTTATACTAACAATTGGAACACAGAAAAACACTTTCTGGCGTGTTTGCAATGAGCACCAGAAAGACAGTTTTATTAACTGAACCGCACTCAGTATTCAAGACTGTCAAAGAACAACTTGTTTTCAGCAAACTGCATCTTTGCTTTTACAACCCGTTATGAAGCATAAAAACACTTTCGGGCTCGCTTGCAATGAAAGGCAGAAAGATTTTTATTAGCTGAACTGCGCTCCATAAGAAAAACTGTCAGAGCACAGCTTGCTTTCAGCAGACTGCGTATTTCTTTATACTAGCAATTGGAACACAGAAAAACACTTTCTGGCTTGCTTGCAATGAGCACCAGAAAGACAGTTTTATTAACTGAACCGCACTCAGTATTCAAGACTGTCAAAGAACAACTTGTTTTCAGCAAACTGCATCTTTGCTTTTACAACCCAATATGAAGCATAAAAACACTTTCGGGCTCGCTTGCAATGAAAGGCAGAAAGACAGTTTTATTAACTGAACCGCACTCAGTATTCCAGACTGTCAAAGAACAACTTGTTTTCAGCAAACTGCATCTTTGCTTTTACAACCCGTTATGAAGCATAAAAACACTTTCGGGCTCGCTTGCAATGAAAGGCAGAAAGAGTTTTATTAGCTGAACTGCACTCCATAAGAAAGACTGTCAGAGAACAGCTTGCTTTCAGCAGACTGCGTATTTCTTTATACTAGCAATTGGAACACAGAAAAACACTTTCTGGCGTGTTTGCAATGAGCACCAGAAAGACGGTTTTATTAACTCAACTGCACTCAGTATTCAAGACTGTCAAAGATAAACTTGTTTTCAGCAAACTGCATCTTTGCTTTTACAATCCATTATGAAGCATAAAAACACTTTCGGGCTTGCTTGCAATGAAAGGCAGAAAGAGTTTTATTAGCTGAACTGCGCTCCATAAGAAAGACTGTCAGAGCACAGCTTGCTTTCAGCAGACTGCGTATTTCTTTATACTAACAATTGGAACACAGAAAAACACTTTCTGGCGTGTTTGCAATGAGCACCAGAAAGACAGTTTTATTAACTGAACCGCACTCAGTATTCAAGACTGTCAAAGAACAACTTGTTTTCAGCAAACTGCATCTTTGCTTTTACAACCCGTTATGAAGCATAAAAACACTTTCGGGCTCGCTTGCAATGAAAGGCAGAAAGAGTTTTATTAGCTGAACTGCACTCCATAAGAAAGACTGTCAGAGCACAGCTTGCTTTCAGCAGACTGCGTATTTCTTTATACTAGCAATTGGAACACAGAAAAACACTTTCTGGCTTGCTTGCAATGAGCACCAGAAAGACAGTTTTATTAACTGAACCGCACTCAGTATTCAAGACTGTCAAAGAACAACTTGTTTTCAGCAAACTGCATCTTTGCTTTTACAACCCAATATGAAGCATAAAAACACTTTCGGGCTCGCTTGCAATGAAAGGCAGAAAGACAGTTATATTAACTGAACCGCACTCAGTATTCAAGACTGTCAAAGAACAACTTGTTTTCAGCAAACTGCATCTTTGCTTTTACAACCCGTTATGAAGCATAAAAACACTTTCGGGCTCGCTTGCAATGAAAGGCAGAAAGAGTTTTATTAGCTGAACTGCACTCCATAAGAAAGACTGTCAGAGAACAGCTTGCTTTCAGCAGACTGCGTATTTCTTTATACTAACAATTGGAACACAGAAAAACACTTTCTGGCGTGTTTGCAATGAGCACCAGAAAGACAGTTTTATTAACTGAACCGCACTCAGTATTCAAGACTGTCAAAGAACAACTTGTTTTCAGCAAACTGCATCTTTGCTTTTACAACCCGTTATGAAGCATAAAAACACTTTCGGGCTCGCTTGCAATGAAAGGCAGAAAGAGTTTTATTAGCTGAACTGCGCTCCATAAGAAAAACTGTCAGAGCACAGCTTGCTTTCAGCAGACTGCGTATTTCTTTATACTAGCAATTGGAACACAGAAAAACACTTTCTGGCTTGCTTGCAATGAGCACCAGAAAGACAGTTTTATTAACTGAACCGCACTCAGTATTCAAGACTGTCAAAGAACAACTTGTTTTCAGCAAACTGCATCTTTGCTTTTACAACCCAATATGAAGCATAAAAACACTTTCGGGCTCGCTTGCAATGAAAGGCAGAAAGACAGTTTTATTAACTGAACCGCACTCAGTATTCCAGACTGTCAAAGAACAACTTGTTTTCAGCAAACTGCATCTTTGCTTTTACAACCCGTTATGAAGCATAAAAACACTTTCGGGCTCGCTTGCAATGAAAGGCAGAAAGAGTTTTATTAGCTGAACTGCACTCCATAAGAAAGACTGTCAGAGAACAGCTTGCTTTCAGCAGACTGCGTATTTCTTTATACTAGCAATTGGAACACAGAAAAACACTTTCTGGCGTGTTTGCAATGAGCACCAGAAAGACGGTTTTATTAACTCAACTGCACTCAGTATTCAAGACTGTCAAAGATAAACTTGTTTTCAGCAAACTGCATCTTTGCTTTTACAATCCATTATGAAGCATAAAAACACTTTCGGGCTTGCTTGCAATGAAAGGCAGAAAGAGTTTTATTAGCTGAACTGCGCTCCATAAGAAAGACTGTCAGAGCACAGCTTGCTTTCAGCAGACTGCGTATTTCTTTATACTAACAATTGGAACACAGAAAAACACTTTCTGGCGTGTTTGCAATGAGCACCAGAAAGACAGTTTTATTAACTGAACCGCACTCAGTATTCAAGACTGTCAAAGAACAACTTGTTTTCAGCAAACTGCATCTTTGCTTTTACAACCCGTTATGAAGCATAAAAACACTTTCGGGCTCGCTTGCAATGAAAGGCAGAAAGAGTTTTATTAGCTGAACTGCACTCCATAAGAAAGACTGTCAGAGCACAGCTTGCTTTCAGCAGACTGCGTATTTCTTTATACTAACAATTGGAACACAGAAAAACACTTTCTGGCGTGTTTGCAATGAGCACCAGAAAGACAGTTTTATTAACTGAACCGCACTCAGTATTCAAGACTGTCAAAGAACAACTTGTTTTCAGCAAACTGCATCTTTGCTTTTACAACCCAATATGAAGCATAAAAACACTTTCGGGCTCGCTTGCAATGAAAGGCAGAAAGACAGTTATATTAACTGAACCGCACTCAGTATTCAAGACTGTCAAAGAACAACTTGTTTTCAGCAAACTGCATCTTTGCTTTTACAGTCCATTATGAAGCATAAAAACACTTTCGGGCTTGCTTGCAATGAAAGGCAGAAAGAGTTTTATTAGCTGAACTGCGCTCCATAAGAAAGACTGTCAGAGCACAGCTTGCTTTCAGCAGACTGTGTATTTGTTTATACTAACAATTGGAACACAGAAAAACACTTTCTGGCGTGTTTGCAATGAGCACCAGAAAGACAGTTTTATTAACTGAACCGCACTCAGTATTCAAGACTGTCAAAGAACAACTTGTTTTCAGCAAACTGCATCTTTGCTTTTACAATCCATTATGAAGCATAAAAACACTTTCGGGCTCGCTTGCAATGAAAGGCAGAAAGAGTTTTATTAGCTGAACTGCGCTCCATAAGAAAGACTGTCAGAGCACAGCTTGCTTTCAGCAGACTGCGTATTTGTTTATACTAACAATTGGAACACAGAAAAACACTTTCTGGCGTGTTTGCAATGAGCACCAGAAAGACAGTTTTATTAACTGAACCGCACTCAGTATTCAAGACTGTCAAAGAACAACTTGTTTTCAGCAAACTGCATCTTTGCTTTTACAACCCGTTATGAAGCATAAAAACACTTTCGGGCTCGCTTGCAATGAAAGGCAGAAAGAGTTTTATTAGCCGAACTGCACTCCATAAGAAAGACTGTCAGAGCACAGCTTGCTTTCAGCAGACTGCGTATTTCTTTATACTAGCAATTGGAACACAGAAAAACACTTTCTGGCTTGCTTGCAATGAGCACCAGAAAGACAGTTTTATTAACTGAACCGCACTCAGTATTCAAGACTGTCAAAGAACAACTTGTTTTCAGCAAACTGCATCTTTGCTTTTACAACCCAATATGAAGCATAAAAACACTTTCGGGCTCGCTTGCAATGAAAGGCAGAAAGACAGTTTTATTAACTGAACCGCACTCAGTATTCCAGACTGTCAAAGAACAACTTGTTTTCAGCAAACTGCATCTTTGCTTTTACAACCCGTTATGAAGCATAAAAACACTTTCGGGCTCGCTTGCAATGAAAGGCAGAAAGAGTTTTATTAGCTGAACTGCACTCCATAAGAAAGACTGTCAGAGAACAGCTTGCTTTCAGCAGACTGCGTATTTCTTTATACTAGCAATTGGAACACAGAAAAACACTTTCTGGCGTGTTTGCAATGAGCACCAGAAAGACGGTTTTATTAACTCAACTGCACTCAGTATTCAAGACTGTCAAAGATAAACTTGTTTTCAGCAAACTGCATCTTTGCTTTTACAATCCATTATGAAGCATAAAAACACTTTCGGGCTTGCTTGCAATGAAAGGCAGAAAGAGTTTTATTAGCTGAACTGCGCTCCATAAGAAAGACTGTCAGAGCACAGCTTGCTTTCAGCAGACTGCGTATTTCTTTATACTAACAATTGGAACACAGAAAAACACTTTCTGGCGTGTTTGCAATGAGCACCAGAAAGACAGTTTTATTAACTGAACCGCACTCAGTATTCAAGACTGTCAAAGAACAACTTGTTTTCAGCAAACTGCATCTTTGCTTTTACAACCCGTTATGAAGCATAAAAACACTTTCGGGCTCGCTTGCAATGAAAGGCAGAAAGAGTTTTATTAGCTGAACTGCACTCCATAAGAAAGACTGTCAGAGCACAGCTTGCTTTCAGCAGACTGCGTATTTCTTTATACTAGCAATTGGAACACAGAAAAACACTTTCTGGCTTGCTTGCAATGAGCACCAGAAAGACAGTTTTATTAACTGAACCGCACTCAGTATTCAAGACTGTCAAAGAACAACTTGTTTTCAGCAAACTGCATCTTTGCTTTTACAACCCAATATGAAGCATAAAAACACTTTCGGGCTCGCTTGCAATGAAAGGCAGAAAGACAGTTATATTAACTGAACCGCACTCAGTATTCAAGACTGTCAAAGAACAACTTGTTTTCAGCAAACTGCATCTTTGCTTTTACAACCCGTTATGAAGCATAAAAACACTTTCGGGCTCGCTTGCAATGAAAGGCAGAAAGAGTTTTATTAGCTGAACTGCACTCCATAAGAAAGACTGTCAGAGAACAGCTTGCTTTCAGCAGACTGCGTATTTCTTTATACTAACAATTGGAACACAGAAAAACACTTTCTGGCGTGTTTGCAATGAGCACCAGAAAGACAGTTTTATTAACTGAACCGCACTCAGTATTCAAGACTGTCAAAGAACAACTTGTTTTCAGCAAACTGCATCTTTGCTTTTACAACCCGTTATGAAGCATAAAAACACTTTCGGGCTCGCTTGCAATGAAAGGCAGAAAGAGTTTTATTAGCTGAACTGCGCTCCATAAGAAAAACTGTCAGAGCACAGCTTGCTTTCAGCAGACTGCGTATTTCTTTATACTAGCAATTGGAACACAGAAAAACACTTTCTGGCTTGCTTGCAATGAGCACCAGAAAGACAGTTTTATTAACTGAACCGCACTCAGTATTCAAGACTGTCAAAGAACAACTTGTTTTCAGCAAACTGCATCTTTGCTTTTACAACCCAATATGAAGCATAAAAACACTTTCGGGCTCGCTTGCAATGAAAGGCAGAAAGACAGTTTTATTAACTGAACCGCACTCAGTATTCCAGACTGTCAAAGAACAACTTGTTTTCAGCAAACTGCATCTTTGCTTTTACAACCCGTTATGAAGCATAAAAACACTTTCGGGCTCGCTTGCAATGAAAGGCAGAAAGAGTTTTATTAGCTGAACTGCACTCCATAAGAAAGACTGTCAGAGAACAGCTTGCTTTCAGCAGACTGCGTATTTCTTTATACTAGCAATTGGAACACAGAAAAACACTTTCTGGCGTGTTTGCAATGAGCACCAGAAAGACGGTTTTATTAACTCAACTGCACTCAGTATTCAAGACTGTCAAAGATAAACTTGTTTTCAGCAAACTGCATCTTTGCTTTTACAATCCATTATGAAGCATAAAAACACTTTCGGGCTTGCTTGCAATGAAAGGCAGAAAGAGTTTTATTAGCTGAACTGCGCTCCATAAGAAAGACTGTCAGAGCACAGCTTGCTTTCAGCAGACTGCGTATTTCTTTATACTAACAATTGGAACACAGAAAAACACTTTCTGGCGTGTTTGCAATGAGCACCAGAAAGACAGTTTTATTAACTGAACCGCACTCAGTATTCAAGACTGTCAAAGAACAACTTGCTTTCAGCAAACTGCATCTTTGCTTTTACAACCCGTTATGAAGCATAAAAACACTTTCGGGCTCGCTTGCAATGAAAGGCAGAAAGAGTTTTATTAGCTGAACTGCACTCCATAAGAAAGACTGTCAGAGCACAGCTTGCTTTCAGCAGACTGCGTATTTCTTTATACTAACAATTGGAACACAGAAAAACACTTTCTGGCGTGTTTGCAATGAGCACCAGAAAGACAGTTTTATTAACTGAACCGCACTCAGTATTCAAGACTGTCAAAGAACAACTTGTTTTCAGCAAACTGCATCTTTGCTTTTACAACCCAATATGAAGCATAAAAACACTTTCGGGCTCGCTTGCAATGAAAGGCAGAAAGACAGTTTTATTAACTGAACCGCACTCAGTATTCAAGACTGTCAAAGAACAACTTGTTTTCAGCAAACTGCATCTTTGCTTTTACAACCCGTTATGAAGCATAAAAACACTTTCGGGCTCGCTTGCAATGAAAGGCAGAAAGAGTTTTATTAGCTGAACTGCCCTCCATAAGAAAGACTGTCAGAGAACAGCTTGCTTTCAGCAGACTGCGTATTTCTTTATACTAGCAATTGGAACACAGAAAAACACTTTCGGGCTTGCTTGCAATGAGCACCAGAAAGACGGTTTTATTAACTCAACTGCACTCAGTATTCAAGACTGTCAAAGATAAACTTGTTTTCAGCAAACTGCATCTTTGCTTTTACAATCCATTATGAAGCATAAAAACACTTTCGGGCTTGCTTGCAATGAAAGGCAGAAAGAGTTTTATTAGCTGAACTGCGCTCCATAAGAAAGACTGTCAGAGCACAGCTTGCTTTCAGCAGACTGCGTATTTCTTTATACTAACAATTGGAACACAGAAAAACACTTTCTGGCGTGTTTGCAATGAGCACCAGAAAGACAGTTTTATTAACTGAACCGCACTCAGTATTCAAGACTGTCAAAGAACAACTTGTTTTCAGCAAACTGCATCTTTGCTTTTACAACCCGTTATGAAGCATAAAAACACTTTCGGGCTCGCTTGCAATGAAAGGCAGAAAGATTTTTATTAGCTGAACTGCGCTCCATAAGAAAAACTGTCAGAGCACAGCTTGCTTTCAGCAGACTGCGTATTTCTTTATACTAGCAATTGGAACACAGAAAAACACTTTCTGGCTTGCTTGCAATGAGCACCAGAAAGACAGTTTTATTAACTGAACCGCACTCAGTATTCAAGACTGTCAAAGAACAACTTGTTTTCAGCAAACTGCATCTTTGCTTTTACAACCCAATATGAAGCATAAAAACACTTTCGGGCTCGCTTGCAATGAAAGGCAGAAAGACAGTTTTATTAACTGAACCGCACTCAGTATTCCAGACTGTCAAAGAACAACTTGTTTTCAGCAAACTGCATCTTTGCTTTTACAACCCGTTATGAAGCATAAAAACACTTTCGGGCTCGCTTGCAATGAAAGGCAGAAAGAGTTTTATTAGCTGAACTGCGCTCCATAAGAAAGACTGTCAGAGCACAGCTTGCTTTCAGCAGACTGCGTATTTCTTTATACTAACAATTGGAACACAGAAAAACACTTTCTGGCGTGTTTGCAATGAGCACCAGAAAGACGGTTTTATTAACTCAACTGCACTCAGTATTCAAGACTGTCAAAGATAAACTTGTTTTCAGCAAACTGCATCTTTGCTTTTACAATCCATTATGAAGCATAAAAACACTTTCGGGCTTGCTTGCAATGAAAGGCAGAAAGAGTTTTATTAGCTGAACTGCGCTCCATAAGAAAGACTGTCAGAGCACAGCTTGCTTTCAGCAGACTGCGTATTTCTTTATACTAACAATTGGAACACAGAAAAACACTTTCTGGCGTGTTTGCAATGAGCACCAGAAAGACAGTTTTATTAACTGAACCGCACTCAGTATTCAAGACTGTCAAAGAACAACTTGTTTTCAGCAAACTGCATCTTTGCTTTTACAACCCGTTATGAAGCATAAAAACACTTTCGGGCTCGCTTGCAATGAAAGGCAGAAAGAGTTTTATTAGCTGAACTGCACTCCATAAGAAAGACTGTCAGAGCACAGCTTGCTTTCAGCAGACTGCGTATTTCTTTATACTAGCAATTGGAACACAGAAAAACACTTTCTGGCTTGCTTGCAATGAGCACCAGAAAGACAGTTTTATTAACTGAACCGCACTCAGTATTCAAGACTGTCAAAGAACAACTTGTTTTCAGCAAACTGCATCTTTGCTTTTACAACCCAATATGAAGCATAAAAACACTTTCGGGCTCGCTTGCAATGAAAGGCAGAAAGACAGTTATATTAACTGAACCGCACTCAGTATTCAAGACTGTCAAAGAACAACTTGTTTTCAGCAAACTGCATCTTTGCTTTTACAACCCGTTATGAAGCATAAAAACACTTTCGGGCTCGCTTGCAATGAAAGGCAGAAAGAGTTTTATTAGCTGAACTGCACTCCATAAGAAAGACTGTCAGAGAACAGCTTGCTTTCAGCAGACTGCGTATTTCTTTATACTAACAATTGGAACACAGAAAAACACTTTCTGGCGTGTTTGCAATGAGCACCAGAAAGACAGTTTTATTAACTGAACCGCACTCAGTATTCAAGACTGTCAAAGAACAACTTGTTTTCAGCAAACTGCATCTTTGCTTTTACAACCCGTTATGAAGCATAAAAACACTTTCGGGCTCGCTTGCAATGAAAGGCAGAAAGAGTTTTATTAGCTGAACTGCGCTCCATAAGAAAAACTGTCAGAGCACAGCTTGCTTTCAGCAGACTGCGTATTTCTTTATACTAGCAATTGGAACACAGAAAAACACTTTCTGGCTTGCTTGCAATGAGCACCAGAAAGACAGTTTTATTAACTGAACCGCACTCAGTATTCAAGACTGTCAAAGAACAACTTGTTTTCAGCAAACTGCATCTTTGCTTTTACAACCCAATATGAAGCATAAAAACACTTTCGGGCTCGCTTGCAATGAAAGGCAGAAAGACAGTTTTATTAACTGAACCGCACTCAGTATTCCAGACTGTCAAAGAACAACTTGTTTTCAGCAAACTGCATCTTTGCTTTTACAACCCGTTATGAAGCATAAAAACACTTTCGGGCTCGCTTGCAATGAAAGGCAGAAAGAGTTTTATTAGCTGAACTGCACTCCATAAGAAAGACTGTCAGAGCACAGCTTGCTTTCAGCAGACTGCGTATTTCTTTATACTAACAATTGGAACACAGAAAAACACTTTCTGGCGTGTTTGCAATGAGCACCAGAAAGACAGTTTTATTAACTGAACCGCACTCAGTATTCAAGACTGTCAAAGAACAACTTGTTTTCAGCAAACTGCATCTTTGCTTTTACAACCCGTTATGAAGCATAAAAACACTTTCGGGCTCGCTTGCAATGAAAGGCAGAAAGAGTTTTATTAGCTGAACTGCACTCCATAAGAAAGACTGTCAGAGCACAGCTTGCTTTCAGCAGACTGCGTATTTCTTTATACTAACAATTGGAACACAGAAAAACACTTTCTGGCGTGTTTGCAATGAGCACCAGAAAGACAGTTTTATTAACTGAACCGCACTCAGTATTCAAGACTGTCAAAGAACAACTTGTTTTCAGCAAACTGCATCTTTGCTTTTACAACCCAATATGAAGCATAAAAACACTTTCGGGCTCGCTTGCAATGAAAGGCAGAAAGACAGTTATATTAACTGAACCGCACTCAGTATTCAAGACTGTCAAAGAACAACTTGTTTTCAGCAAACTGCATCTTTGCTTTTACAACCCGTTATGAAGCATAAAAACACTTTCGGGCTCGCTTGCAATGAAAGGCAGAAAGAGTTTTATTAGCTGAACTGCACTCCATAAGAAAGACTGTCAGAGAACAGCTTGCTTTCAGCAGACTGCATTTTTGTTTATACTAACAAGTAGAACACAGAAAAACACTTTCTGGTTTGTTTGCAATGAGCACCAGAAAGACAGTTTTATTAACTGAACCGCACTCAGTATTCAAGACTGTCAAAGAACAACTTGTTTTCAGCAAACTGCATCTTTGCTTTTACAGTCCATTATGAAGCATAAAAACACTTTCGGGCTCGCTTGCAATGAAAGGCAGAAAGAGTTTTATTAGCTGAACTGCACTCCATAAGAAAGACTGTCAGAGAACAGCTTGCTTTCAGCAGACTGCGTATTTCTTTATACTAGCAATTGGAACACAGAAAAACACTTTCGGGCTTGCTTGCAATGAGCACCAGAAAGACGGTTTTATTAACTCAACTGCACTCAGTATTCAAGACTGTCAAAGATAAACTTGTTTTCAGCAAACTGCATCTTTGCTTTTACAATCCATTATGAAGCATAAAAACACTTTCGGGCTTGCTTGCAATGAAAGGCAGAAAGAGTTTTATTAGCTGAACTGCACTCCATAAGAAAGACTGTCAGAGAACAGCTTGCTTTCAGCAGACTGCGTATTTCTTTATACTAGCAATTGGAACACAGAAAAACACTTTCGGGCTTGCTTGCAATGAGCACCAGAAAGACGGTTTTATTAACTCAACTGCACTCAGTATTCAAGACTGTCAAAGATAAACTTGTTTTCAGCAAACTGCATCTTTGCTTTTACAATCCATTATGAAGCATAAAAACACTTTCGGGCTTGCTTGCAATGAAAGGCAGAAAGAGTTTTATTAGCTGAACTGCGCTCCATAAGAAAGACTGTCAGAGCACAGCTTGCTTTCAGCAGACTGCATTTTTGTTTATACTAACAAGTAGAACACAGAAAAACACTTTCTGGTTTGTTTGCAATGAGCACCAGAAAGACAGTTTTATTAACTGAACCGC
Source organism: Hoplias malabaricus (assembly GCF_029633855.1). Taxonomy (NCBI): domain Eukaryota; kingdom Metazoa; phylum Chordata; class Actinopteri; order Characiformes; family Erythrinidae; genus Hoplias; species Hoplias malabaricus. The sequence continues at coordinate 124,966 of NW_027100881.1, forward strand.
ACTCAGTATTCAAGACTGTCAAAGAACAACTTGTTTTCAGCAAACTGCATCTTTGCTTTTACAACCCGTTATGAAGCATAAAAACACTTTCGGGCTCGCTTGCAATGAAAGGCAGAAAGAGTTTTATTAGCTGAACTGCGCTCCATAAGAAAGACTGTCAGAGCACAGCTTGCTTTCAGCAGACTGCATTTTTGTTTATACTAACAAGTAGAACACAGAAAAACACTTTCTGGTTTGTTTGCAATGAGCACCAGAAAGACAGTTTTATTAACTGAACCGCACTCAGTATTCAAGACTGTCAAAGAACAACTTGTTTTCAGCAAACTGCATCTTTGCTTTTACAACCCAATATGAAGCATAAAAACACTTTCGGGCTCGCTTGCAATGAAAGGCAGAAAGATTTTTATTAGCTGAACTGCGCTCCATAAGAAAAACTGTCAGAGCACAGCTTGCTTTCAGCAGACTGCGTATTTCTTTATACTAGCAATTGGAACACAGAAAAACACTTTCTGGCTTGCTTGCAATGAGCACCAGAAAGACAGTTTTATTAACTGAACCGCACTCAGTATTCAAGACTGTCAAAGAACAACTTGTTTTCAGCAAACTGCATCTTTGCTTTTACAACCCAATATGAAGCATAAAAACACTTTCGGGCTCGCTTGCAATGAAAGGCAGAAAGACAGTTTTATTAACTGAACCGCACTCAGTATTCAAGACTGTCAAAGAACAACTTGCTTTCAGCAAACTGCATCTTTGCCTTTACAACCCGTTATGAAGCATAAAAACACTTTCGGGCTCGCTTGCAATGAAAGGCAGAAAGAGTTTTATTAGCTGAACTGCGCTCCATAAGAAAGACTGTCAGAGCACAGCTTGCTTTCAGCAGACTGCGTATTTGTTTATACTAACAATTGGAACACAGAAAAACACTTTCTGGCGTGTTTGCAATGAGCACCAGAAAGACAGTTTTATTAACTGAACCGCACTCAGTATTCAAGACTGTCAAAGAACAACTTGTTTTCAGCAAACTGCATCTTTGCTTTTACAAACCATTATGAAGCATAAAAACACTTTCGGGCTCGCTTGCAATGAAAGGCAGAAAGAGTTTTATTAGCTGAAATGCGCTCCATGAGAAAGACTGTCAGAGCACAGCTTGCTTTCAGCAGACTGCATATTTGTTTATACTAACAAGTAGAACACAGAAAAACACTTTCTGGCGTGTTTGCAATGAGCACCCGAAAGACAGTTTTATTAACTGAACCGCACTCAGTATTCAAGACTGTCAAAGAACAACTTGTTTTCAGCAAACTGCATCTTTGCTTTTACAACCCAATATGAAGCATAAAAACACTTTCGGGCTCGTTTGCAATGAAAGGCAGAAAGAGTTTTATTAGCTGAACTGCGCTCCATAAGAAAGACTGTCAGAGCACAGCTTGCTTTCAGCAGACTGCGTATTTCTTTATACTAGCAATTGGAACACAGAAAAACACTTTCGGGCTTGCTTGCAATGAGCACCAGAAAGACGGTTTTATTAACTCAACTGCACTCAGTATTCAAGACTGTCAAAGAACAACTTGTTTTCAGCAAACTGCATCTTTGCTTTTACAACCCAATATGAAGCATAAAAACACTTTCGGGCTCGCTTGCAATGAAAGGCAGAAAGACAGTTTTATTAGCTGAACTGCACTCCATAAGAAAGACTGTCAGAGCACAGCTTGCTTTCAGCAGACTGCATTTTTGTTTATACTAACAAGTAGAACACAGAAAAACACTTTCTGGTTTGTTTGCAATGAGCACCAGAAAGACAGTTTTATTAACTGAACCGCACTCAGTATTCAAGACTGTCAAAGAACAACTTGTTTTCAGCAAACTGCATCTTTGCTTTTACAGTCCATTATGAAGCATAAAAACACTTTCGGGCTTGCTTGCAATGAAAGGCAGAAAGAGTTTTATTAGCTGAACTGCGCTCCATAAGAAAGACTGTCAGAGCACAGCTTGCTTTCAGCAGACTGCGTATTTGTTTATACTAACAATTGGAACACAGAAAAACACTTTCTGGCGTGTTTGCAATGAGCACCAGAAAGACAGTTTTATTAACTGAACCGCACTCAGTATTCAAGACTTTCAAAGAACAACTTGTTTTCAGCAAACTGCATCTTTGCTTTTACAATCCATTATGAAGCATAAAAACACTTTCGGGCTCGCTTGCAATGAAAGGCAGAAAGAGTTTTATTAGCTGAACTGCGCTCCATAAGAAAGACTGTCAGAGCACAGCTTGCTTTCAGCAGACTGCGTATTTCTTTATACTAACAATTGGAACACAGAAAAACACTTTCTGGCGTGTTTGCAATGAGCACCAGAAAGACAGTTTTATTAACTGAACCGCACTCAGTATTCAAGACTGTCAAAGAACAACTTGTTTTCAGCAAACTGCATCTTTGCTTTTACAACCCGTTATGAAGCATAAAAACACTTTCGGGCTCGCTTGCAATGAAAGGCAGAAAGAGTTTTATTAGCTGAACTGCACTCCATAAGAAAGACTGTCAGAGCACAGCTTGCTGTCAGCAGACTGCGTATTTCTTTATACTAGCAATTGGAACACAGAAAAACACTTTCTGGCTTGCTTGCAATGAGCACCAGAAAGACAGTTTTATTAACTGAACCGCACTCAGTATTCAAGACTGTCAAAGAACAACTTGTTTTCAGCAAACTGCATCTTTGCTTTTACAACCCAATATGAAGCATAAAAACACTTTCGGGCTCGCTTGCAATGAAAGGCAGAAAGACAGTTTTATTAACTGAACCGCACTCAGTATTCAAGACTGTCAAAGAACAACATGTTTTCAGCAAACTGCATCTTTGCTTTTACAACCCGTTATGAAGCATAAAAACACTTTCGGGCTCGCTTGCAATGAAAGGCAGAAAGAGTTTTATTAGCTGAACTGCGCTCCATAAGAAAGACTGTCAGAGCACAGCTTGCTTTCAGCAGACTGCATTTTTGTTTATACTAACAAGCAGAACACAGAAAAACACTTTCTGGTTTGTTTGCAATGAGCACCAGAAAGACAGTTTTATTAACTGAACCGCACTCAGTATTCAAGACTGTCAAAGAACAACTTGTTTTCAGCAAACTGCATCTTTGCTTTTACAGTCCATTATGAAGCATAAAAACACTTTCGGGCTCGCTTGCAATGAAAGGCAGAAAGAGTTTTATTAGCTGAACTGCGCTCCATAAGAAAGACTGTCAGAGCACAGCTTGCTTTCAGCAGACTGCGTATTTCTTTATACTAACAATTGGAACACAGAAAAACACTTTCTGGCGTGTTTGCAATGAGCACCAGAAAGACAGTTTTATTAACTGAACCGCACTCAGTATTCAAGACTGTCAAAGAACAACTTGTTTTCAGCAAACTGCATCTTTGCTTTTACAACCCGTTATGAAGCATAAAAACACTTTCGGGCTCGCTTGCAATGAAAGGCAGAAAGAGTTTTATTAGCTGAACTGCACTCCATAAGAAAGACTGTCAGAGCACAGCTTGCTTTCAGCAGACTGCGTATTTCTTTATACTAGCAATTGGAACACAGAAAAACACTTTCTGGCTTGCTTGCAATGAGCACCAGAAAGACAGTTTTATTAACTGAACCGCACTCAGTATTTAAGACTGTCAAAGAACAACTTGTTTTCAGCAAACTGCATCTTGCTTTTACAACCCAATATGAAGCATAAAAACACTTTCGGGCTCGCTTGCAATGAAAGGCAGAAAGACAGTTTTATTAACTGAACCGCACTCAGTATTCAAGACTGTCAAAGAACAACATGTTTTCAGCAAACTGCATCTTTGCTTTTACAACCCGTTATGAAGCATAAAAACACTTTCGGGCTCGCTTGCAATGAAAGGCAGAAAGAGTTTTATTAGCTGAACTGCGCTCCATAAGAAAGACTGTCAGAGCACAGCTTGCTTTCAGCAGACTGCATTTTTGTTTATACTAACAAGCAGAACACAGAAAAACACTTTCTGGTTTGTTTGCAATGAGCACCAGAAAGACAGTTTTATTAACTGAACCGCACTCAGTATTCAAGACTGTCAAAGAACAACTTGTTTTCAGCAAACTGCATCTTTGCTTTTACAGTCCATTATGAAGCATAAAAACACTTTCGGGCTCGCTTGCAATGAAAGGCAGAAAGAGTTTTATTAGCTGAACTGCACTCCATAAGAAAGACTGTCAGAGAACAGCTTGCTTTCAGCAGACTGCGTATTTCTTTATACTAGCAATTGGAACACAGAAAAACACTTTCGGGCTTGCTTGCAATGAGCACCAGAAAGACGGTTTTATTAACTCAACTGCACTCAGTATTCAAGACTGTCAAAGATAAACTTGTTTTCAGCAAACTGCATCTTTGCTTTTACAATCCATTATGAAGCATAAAAACACTTTCGGGCTTGCTTGCAATGAAAGGCAGAAAGAGTTTTATTAGCTGAACTGCGCTCCATAAGAAAGACTGTCAGAGCACAGCTTGCTTTCAGCAGACTGCGTATTTGTTTATACTAACAATTGGAACACAGAAAAACACTTTCTGGCGTGTTTGCAATGAGCACCAGAAAGACAGTTTTATTAACTGAACCGCACTCAGTATTCAAGACTGTCAAAGAACAACTTGTTTTCAGCAAACTGCATCTTTGCTTTTACAACCCGTTATGAAGCATAAAAACACTTTCGGGCTCGCTTGCAATGAAAGGCAGAAAGAGTTTTATTAGCTGAACTGCACTCCATAAGAAAGACTGTCAGAGCACAGCTTGCTTTCAGCAGACTGCATTTTTGTTTATACTAACAAGTAGAACACAGAAAAACACTTTCTGGTTTGTTTGCAATGAGCACCAGAAAGACAGTTTTATTAACTGAACCGCACTCAGTATTCAAGACTGTCAAAGAACAACTTGTTTTCAGCAAACTGCATCTTTGCTTTTACAGTCCATTATGAAGCATAAAAACACTTTCGGGCTTGCTTGCAATGAAAGGCAGAAAGAGTTTTATTAGCTGAACTGCGCTCCATAAGAAAGACTGTCAGAGCACAGCTTGCTTTCAGCAGACTGCGTATTTGTTTATACTAACAATTGGAACACAGAAAAACACTTTCTGGCGTGTTTGCAATGAGCACCAGAAAGACAGTTTTATTAACTGAACCGCACTCAGTATTCAAGACTGTCAAAGAACAACTTGTTTTCAGCAAACTGCATCTTTGCTTTTACAATCCATTATGAAGCATAAAAACACTTTCGGGCTCGCTTGCAATGAAAGGCAGAAAGAGTTTTATTAGCTGAACTGCGCTCCATAAGAAAGACTGTCAGAGCACAGCTTGCTTTCAGCAGACTGCGTATTTCTTTATACTAACAATTGGAACACAGAAAAACACTTTCTGGCGTGTTTGCAATGAGCACCAGAAAGACAGTTTTATTAACTGAACCGCACTCAGTATTCAAGACTGTCAAAGAACAACTTGTTTTCAGCAAACTGCATCTTTGCTTTTACAACCCGTTATGAAGCATAAAAACACTTTCGGGCTCGCTTGCAATGAAAGGCAGAAAGAGTTTTATTAGCTGAACTGCACTCCATAAGAAAGACTGTCAGAGCACAGCTTGCTGTCAGCAGACTGCGTATTTCTTTATACTAGCAATTGGAACACAGAAAAACACTTTCTGGCTTGCTTGCAATGAGCACCAGAAAGAAAGTTTTATTAACTGAACCGCACTCAGTATTCAAGACTGTCAAAGAACAACTTGTTTTCAGCAAACTGCATCTTTGCTTTTACAACCCAATATGAAGCATAAAAACACTTTCGGGCTCGCTTGCAATGAAAGGCAGAAAGACAGTTTTATTAACTGAACCGCACTCAGTATTCAAGACTGTCAAAGAACAACATGTTTTCAGCAAACTGCATCTTTGCTTTTACAACCCGTTATGAAGCATAAAAACACTTTCGGGCTCGCTTGCAATGAAAGGCAGAAAGAGTTTTATTAGCTGAACTGCGCTCCATAAGAAAGACTGTCAGAGCACAGCTTGCTTTCAGCAGACTGCATTTTTGTTTATACTAACAAGCAGAACACAGAAAAACACTTTCTGGTTTGTTTGCAATGAGCACCAGAAAGACAGTTTTATTAACTGAACCGCACTCAGTATTCAAGACTGTCAAAGAACAACTTGTTTTCAGCAAACTGCATCTTTGCTTTTACAGTCCATTATGAAGCATAAAAACACTTTCGGGCTCGCTTGCAATGAAAGGCAGAAAGAGTTTTATTAGCTGAACTGCGCTCCATAAGAAAGACTGTCAGAGCACAGCTTGCTTTCAGCAGACTGCGTATTTCTTTATACTAACAATTGGAACACAGAAAAACACTTTCTGGCGTGTTTGCAATGAGCACCAGAAAGACAGTTTTATTAACTGAACCGCACTCAGTATTCAAGACTGTCAAAGAACAACTTGTTTTCAGCAAACTGCATCTTTGCTTTTACAACCCGTTATGAAGCATAAAAACACTTTCGGGCTCGCTTGCAATGAAAGGCAGAAAGAGTTTTATTAGCTGAACTGCACTCCATAAGAAAGACTGTCAGAGCACAGCTTGCTTTCAGCAGACTGCGTATTTCTTTATACTAGCAATTGGAACACAGAAAAACACTTTCTGGCTTGCTTGCAATGAGCACCAGAAAGACAGTTTTATTAACTGAACCGCACTCAGTATTCAAGACTGTCAAAGAACAACTTGTTTTCAGCAAACTGCATCTTTGCTTTTACAACCCAATATGAAGCATAAAAACACTTTCGGGCTCGCTTGCAATGAAAGGCAGAAAGACAGTTTTATTAACTGAACCGCACTCAGTATTCAAGACTGTCAAAGAACAACATGTTTTCAGCAAACTGCATCTTTGCTTTTACAACCCGTTATGAAGCATAAAAACACTTTCGGGCTCGCTTGCAATGAAAGGCAGAAAGAGTTTTATTAGCTGAACTGCGCTCCATAAGAAAGACTGTCAGAGCACACCTTGCTTTCAGCAGACTGCATTTTTGTTTATACTAACAAGCAGAACACAGAAAAACACTTTCTGGTTTGTTTGCAATGAGCACCAGAAAGACAGTTTTATTAACTGAACCGCACTCAGTATTCAAGACTGTCAAAGAACAACTTGTTTTCAGCAAACTGCATCTTTGCTTTTACAGTCCATTATGAAGCATAAAAACACTTTCGGGCTCGCTTGCAATGAAAGGCAGAAAGAGTTTTATTAGCTGAACTGCACTCCATAAGAAAGACTGTCAGAGAACAGCTTGCTTTCAGCAGACTGCGTATTTCTTTATACTAGCAATTGGAACACAGAAAAACACTTTCGGGCTTGCTTGCAATGAGCACCAGAAAGACGGTTTTATTAACTCGACTGCACTCAGTATTCAAGACTGTCAAAGATAAACTTGTTTTCAGCAAACTGCATCTTTGCTTTTACAATCCATTATGAAGCATAAAAACACTTTCGGGCTTGCTTGCAATGAAAGGCAGAAAGAGTTTTATTAGCTGAACTGCGCTCCATAAGAAAGACTGTCAGAGCACAGCTTGCTTTCAGCAGACTGCGTATTTGTTTATACTAACAATTGGAACACAGAAAAACACTTTCTGGCGTGTTTGCAATGAGCACCAGAAAGACAGTTTTATTAACTGAACCGCACTCAGTATTCAAGACTGTCAAAGAACAACTTGTTTTCAGCAAACTGCATCTTTGCTTTTACAACCCGTTATGAAGCATAAAAACACTTTCGGGCTCGCTTGCAATGAAAGGCAGAAAGAGTTTTATTAGCTGAACTGCACTCCATAAAAAAGACTGTCAGAGCACAGCTTGCTTTCAGCAGACTGCGTATTTCTTTATACTAGCAATTGGAACACAGAAAAACACTTTCTGGCTTGCTTGCAATGAGCACCAGAAAGACAGTTTTATTAACTGAACCGCACTCAGTATTCAAGACTGTCAAAGAACAACTTGTTTTCAGCAAACTGCATCTTTGCTTTTACAACCCAATATGAAGCATAAAAACACTTTCGGGCTCGCTTGCAATGAAAGGCAGAAAGACAGTTTTATTAACTGAACCACACTCAGTATTCAAGACTGTCAAAGAACAACTTGTTTTCAGCAAACTGCATCTTTGCTTTTACAACCCGTTATGAAGCATAAAAACACTTTCGGGCTCGCTTGCAATGAAAGGCAGAAAGATTTTTATTAGCTGAACTGCGCTCCATAAGAAAGACTGTCAGAGCACAGCTTGCTTTCAGCAGACTGTGTATTTCTTTATACTAGCAATTGGAACACAGAAAAACACTTTCGGGCTTGCTTGCAATGAGCACCAGAAAGACGGTTTTATTAACTCAACTGCACTCAGTATTCAAGACTGTCAAAGAACAACTTGTTTTCAGCAAACTGCATCTTTGCTTTTACAACCCAATATGAAGCATAAAAACACTTTCGGGCTCGCTTGCAATGAAAGGCAGAAAGACAGTTTTATTAGCTGAACTGCACTCCATAAGAAAGACTGTCAGAGCACAGCTTGCTTTCAGCAGACTGCGTATTTGTTTATACTAACAATTGGAACACAGAAAAACACTTTCTGGCGTGTTTGCAATGAGCACCAGAAAGACAGTTTTATTAACTGAACCGCACTCAGTATTCAAGACTGTCAAAGAACAACTTGTTTTCAGCAAACTGCATCTTTGCTTTTACAACCCGTTATGAAGCATAAAAACACTTTCGGGCTCGCTTGCAATGAAAGGCAGAAAGAGTTTTATTAGCTGAACTGCACTCCATAAGAAAGACTGTCAGAGCACAGCTTGCTTTCAGCAGACTGCGTATTTCTTTATACTAGCAATTGGAACACAGAAAAACACTTTCTGGCTTGCTTGCAATGAGCACCAGAAAGACAGTTTTATTAACTGAACCGCACTCAGTATTCAAGACTGTCAAAGAACAACTTGTTTTCAGCAAACTGCATCTTTGCTTTTACAACCCAATATGAAGCATAAAAACACTTTCGGGCTCGCTTGCAATGAAAGGCAGAAAGACAGTTTTATTAACTGAACCGCACTCAGTATTCAAGACTGTCAAAGAACAACTTGTTTTCAGCAAACTGCATCTTTGCTTTTACAACCCGTTATGAAGCATAAAAACACTTTCGGGCTCGCTTGCAATGAAAGGCAGAAAGAGTTTTATTAGCTGAACTGCGCTCCATAAGAAAGACTGTCAGAGCACAGCTTGCTTTCAGCAGACTGCATTTTTGTTTATACTAACAAGTAGAACACAGAAAAACACTTTCTGGTTTGTTTGCAATGAGCACCAGAAAGACAGTTTTATTAACTGAACCGCACTCAGTATTCAAGACTGTCAAAGAACAACTTGTTTTCAGCAAACTGCATCTTTGCTTTTACAACCCAATATGAAGCATAAAAACACTTTCGGGCTCGCTTGCAATGAAAGGCAGAAAGACAGTTTTATTAACTGAACCGCACTCAGTATTCAAGACTGTCAAAGAACAACATGTTTTCAGCAAACTGCATCTTTGCTTTTACAACCCGTTATGAAGCATAAAAACACTTTCGGGCTCGCTTGCAATGAAAGGCAGAAAGAGTTTTATTAGCTGAACTGCGCTCCATAAGAAAGACTGTCAGAGCACACCTTGCTTTCAGCAGACTGCATTTTTGTTTATACTAACAAGCAGAACACAGAAAAACACTTTCTGGTTTGTTTGCAATGAGCACCAGAAAGACAGTTTTATTAACTGAACCGCACTCAGTATTCAAGACTGTCAAAGAACAACTTGTTTTCAGCAAACTGCATCTTTGCTTTTACAGTCCATTATGAAGCATAAAAACACTTTCGGGCTCGCTTGCAATGAAAGGCAGAAAGAGTTTTATTAGCTGAACTGCACTCCATAAGAAAGACTGTCAGAGAACAGCTTGCTTTCAGCAGACTGCGTATTTCTTTATACTAGCAATTGGAACACAGAAAAACACTTTCGGGCTTGCTTGCAATGAGCACCAGAAAGACGGTTTTATTAACTCGACTGCACTCAGTATTCAAGACTGTCAAAGATAAACTTGTTTTCAGCAAACTGCATCTTTGCTTTTACAATCCATTATGAAGCATAAAAACACTTTCGGGCTTGCTTGCAATGAAAGGCAGAAAGAGTTTTATTAGCTGAACTGCGCTCCATAAGAAAGACTGTCAGAGCACAGCTTGCTTTCAGCAGACTGCGTATTTGTTTATACTAACAATTGGAACACAGAAAAACACTTTCTGGCGTGTTTGCAATGAGCACCAGAAAGACAGTTTTATTAACTGAACCGCACTCAGTATTCAAGACTGTCAAAGAACAACTTGTTTTCAGCAAACTGCATCTTTGCTTTTACAACCCGTTATGAAGCATAAAAACACTTTCGGGCTCGCTTGCAATGAAAGGCAGAAAGAGTTTTATTAGCTGAACTGCACTCCATAAAAAAGACTGTCAGAGCACAGCTTGCTTTCAGCAGACTGCGTATTTCTTTATACTAGCAATTGGAACACAGAAAAACACTTTCTGGCTTGCTTGCAATGAGCACCAGAAAGACAGTTTTATTAACTGAACCGCACTCAGTATTCAAGACTGTCAAAGAACAACTTGTTTTCAGCAAACTGCATCTTTGCTTTTACAACCCAATATGAAGCATAAAAACACTTTCGGGCTCGCTTGCAATGAAAGGCAGAAAGACAGTTTTATTAACTGAACCACACTCAGTATTCAAGACTGTCAAAGAACAACTTGTTTTCAGCAAACTGCATCTTTGCTTTTACAACCCGTTATGAAGCATAAAAACACTTTCGGGCTCGCTTGCAATGAAAGGCAGAAAGAGTTTTATTAGCTGAACTGCGCTCCATAAGAAAGACTGTCAGAGCACAGCTTGCTTTCAGCAGACTGCATTTTTGTTTATACTAACAAGTAGAACACAGAAAAACACTTTCTGGTTTGTTTGCAATGAGCACCAGAAAGACAGTTTTATTAACTGAACCGCACTCAGTATTCAAGACTGTCAAAGAACAACTTGTTTTCAGCAAACTGCATCTTTGCTTTTACAACCCGTTATGAAGCATAAAAACACTTTCGGGCTCGCTTGCAATGAAAGGCAGAAAGATTTTTATTAGCTGAACTGCGCTCCATAAGAAAAACTGTCAGAGCACAGCTTGCTTTCAGCAGACTGCGTATTTCTTTATACTAGCAATTGGAACACAGAAAAACACTTTCTGGCTTGCTTGCAATGAGCACCAGAAAGACAGTTTTATTAACTGAACCGCACTCAGTATTCAAGACTGTCAAAGAACAACTTGTTTTCAGCAAACTGCATCTTTGCTTTTACAACCCAATATGAAGCATAAAAACACTTTCGGGCTCGCTTGCAATGAAAGGCAGAAAGAGTTTTATTAGCTGAACTGCGCTCCATAAGAAAGACTGTCAGAGCACAGCTTGCTTTCAGCAGACTGTGTATTTCTTTATACTAGCAATTGGAACACAGAAAAACACTTTCGGGCTTGCTTGCAATGAGCACCAGAAAGACGGTTTTATTAACTCAACTGCACTCAGTATTCAAGACTGTCAAAGAACAACTTGTTTTCAGCAAACTGCATCTTTGCTTTTACAACCCAATATGAAGCATAAAAACACTTTCGGGCTCGCTTGCAATGAAAGGCAGAAAGACAGTTTTATTAGCTGAACTGCACTCCATAAGAAAGACTGTCAGAGCACAGCTTGCTTTCAGCAGACTGCGTATTTGTTTATACTAACAATTGGAACACAGAAAAACACTTTCTGGCGTGTTTGCAATGAGCACCAGAAAGACAGTTTTATTAACTGAACCGCACTCAGTATTCAAGACTGTCAAAGAACAACTTGTTTTCAGCAAACTGCATCTTTGCTTTTACAACCCGTTATGAAGCATAAAAACACTTTCGGGCTCGCTTGCAATGAAAGGCAGAAAGAGTTTTATTAGCTGAACTGCACTCCATAAGAAAGACTGTCAGAGCACAGCTTGCTTTCAGCAGACTGCGTATTTCTTTATACTAGCAATTGGAACACAGAAAAACACTTTCTGGCTTGCTTGCAATGAGCACCAGAAAGACAGTTTTATTAACTGAACCGCACTCAGTATTCAAGACTGTCAAAGAACAACTTGTTTTCAGCAAACTGCATCTTTGCTTTTACAACCCAATATGAAGCATAAAAACACTTTCGGGCTCGCTTGCAATGAAAGGCAGAAAGACAGTTTTATTAACTGAACCGCACTCAGTATTCAAGACTGTCAAAGAACAACTTGTTTTCAGCAAACTGCATCTTTGCTTTTACAACCCGTTATGAAGCATAAAAACACTTTCGGGCTCGCTTGCAATGAAAGGCAGAAAGAGTTTTATTAGCTGAACTGCGCTCCATAAGAAAGACTGTCAGAGCACAGCTTGCTTTCAGCAGACTGCATTTTTGTTTATACTAACAAGTAGAACACAGAAAAACACTTTCTGGTTTGTTTGCAATGAGCACCAGAAAGACAGTTTTATTAACTGAACCGCACTCAGTATTCAAGACTGTCAAAGAACAACTTGTTTTCAGCAAACTGCATCTTTGCTTTTACAGTCCATTATGAAGCATAAAAACACTTTCGGGCTCGCTTGCAATGAAAGGCAGAAAGAGTTTTATTAGCTGAACTGTACTCCATAAGAAAGACTGTCAGAGAACAGCTTGCTTTCAGCAGACTGCGTATTTCTTTATACTAGCAATTGGAACACAGAAAAACACTTTCGGGCTTGCTTGCAATGAGCACCAGAAAGACGGTTTTATTAACTCAACTGCACTCAGTATTCAAGACTGTCAAAGATAAACTTGTTTTCAGCAAACTGCATCTTTGCTTTTACAATCCATTATGAAGCATAAAAACACTTTCGGGCTTGCTTGCAATGAAAGGCAGAAAGAGTTTTATTAGCTGAACTGCGCTCCATAAGAAAGACTGTCAGAGCACAGCTTGCTTTCAGCAGACTGCGTATTTCTTTATACTAACAATTGGAACACAGAAAAACACTTTCTGGCGTGTTTGCAATGAGCACCAGAAAGACAGTTTTATTAACTGAACCGCACTCAGTATTCAAGACTGTCAAAGAACAACTTGTTTTCAGCAAACTGCATCTTTGCTTTTACAACCCGTTATGAAGCATAAAAACACTTTCGGGCTCGCTTGCAATGAAAGGCAGAAAGAGTTTTATTAGCTGAACTGCACTCCATAAGAAAGACTGTCAGAGCACAGCTTGCTTTCAGCAGACTGCGTATTTCTTTATACTAGCAATTGGAACACAGAAAAACACTTTCTGGCTTGCTTGCAATGAGCACCAGAAAGACAGTTTTATTAACTGAACCGCACTCAGTATTCAAGACTGTCAAAGAACAACTTGTTTTCAGCAAACTGCATCTTTGCTTTTACAACACAATATGAAGCATAAAAACACTTTCGGGCTCGCTTGCAATGAAAGGCAGAAAGACAGTTTTATTAACTGAACCGCACTCAGTATTCAAGACTGTCAAAGAACAACTTGTTTTCAGCAAACTGCATCTTTGCTTTTACAGTCCATTATGAAGCATAAAAACACTTTCGGGCTCGCTTGCAATGAAAGGCAGAAAGAGTTTTATTAGCTGAACTGCGCTCCATAAGAAAGACTGTCAGAGCACAGCTTGCTTTCAGCAGACTGCGTATTTCTTTATACTAACAATTGGAACACAGAAAAACACTTTCTGGCGTGTTTGCAATGAGCACCAGAAAGACAGTTTTATTAACTGAACCGCACTCAGTATTCAAGACTGTCAAAGAACAACTTGTTTTCAGCAAACTGCATCTTTGCTTTTACAACCCGTTATGAAGCATAAAAACACTTTCGGGCTCGCTTGCAATGAAAGGCAGAAAGAGTTTTATTAGCTGAACTGCACTCCATAAGAAAGACTGTCAGAGCACAGCTTGCTTTCAGCAGACTGCGTATTTCTTTATACTAGCAATTGGAACACAGAAAAACACTTTCTGGCTTGCTTGCAATGAGCACCAGAAAGACAGTTTTATTAACTGAACCGCACTCAGTATTCAAGACTGTCAAAGAACAACTTGTTTTCAGCAAACTGCATCTTTGCTTTTACAACCCAATATGAAGCATAAAAACACTTTCGGGCTCGCTTGCAATGAAAGGCAGAAAGACAGTTTTATTAACTGAACCGCACTCAGTATTCAAGACTGTCAAAGAACAACATGTTTTCAGCAAACTGCATCTTTGCTTTTACAACCCGTTATGAAGCATAAAAACACTTTCGGGCTCGCTTGCAATGAAAGGCAGAAAGAGTTTTATTAGCTGAACTGCGCTCCATAAGAAAGACTGTCAGAGCACAGCTTGCTTTCAGCAGACTGCATTTTTGTTTATACTAACAAGCAGAACACAGAAAAACACTTTCTGGTTTGTTTGCAATGAGCACCAGAAAGACAGTTTTATTAACTGAACCGCACTCAGTATTCAAGACTGTCAAAGAACAACTTGTTTTCAGCAAACTGCATCTTTGCTTTTACAGTCCATTATGAAGCATAAAAACACTTTCGGGCTCGCTTGCAATGAAAGGCAGAAAGAGTTTTATTAGCTGAACTGCACTCCATAAGAAAGACTGTCAGAGAACAGCTTGCTTTCAGCAGACTGCGTATTTCTTTATACTAGCAATTGGAACACAGAAAAACACTTTCGGGCTTGCTTGCAATGAGCACCAGAAAGACGGTTTTATTAACTCGACTGCACTCAGTATTCAAGACTGTCAAAGATAAACTTGTTTTCAGCAAACTGCATCTTTGCTTTTACAATCCATTATGAAGCATAAAAACACTTTCGGGCTTGCTTGCAATGAAAGGCAGAAAGAGTTTTATTAGCTGAACTGCGCTCCATAAGAAAGACTGTCAGAGCACAGCTTGCTTTCAGCAGACTGCGTATTTGTTTATACTAACAATTGGAACACAGAAAAACACTTTCTGGCGTGTTTGCAATGAGCACCAGAAAGACAGTTTTATTAACTGAACCGCACTCAGTATTCAAGACTGTCAAAGAACAACTTGTTTTCAGCAAACTGCATCTTTGCTTTTACAACCCGTTATGAAGCATAAAAACACTTTCGGGCTCGCTTGCAATGAAAGGCAGAAAGAGTTTTATTAGCTGAACTGCACTCCATAAAAAAGACTGTCAGAGCACAGCTTGCTTTCAGCAGACTGCGTATTTCTTTATACTAGCAATTGGAACACAGAAAAACACTTTCTGGCTTGCTTGCAATGAGCACCAGAAAGACAGTTTTATTAACTGAACCGCACTCAGTATTCAAGACTGTCAAAGAACAACTTGTTTTCAGCAAACTGCATCTTTGCTTTTACAACCCAATATGAAGCATAAAAACACTTTCGGGCTCGCTTGCAATGAAAGGCAGAAAGACAGTTTTATTAACTGAACCACACTCAGTATTCAAGACTGTCAAAGAACAACTTGTTTTCAGCAAACTGCATCTTTGCTTTTACAACCCGTTATGAAGCATAAAAACACTTTCGGGCTCGCTTGCAATGAAAGGCAGAAAGAGTTTTATTAGCTGAACTGCGCTCCATAAGAAAGACTGTCAGAGCACAGCTTGCTTTCAGCAGACTGCATTTTTGTTTATACTAACAAGTAGAACACAGAAAAACACTTTCTGGTTTGTTTGCAATGAGCACCAGAAAGACAGTTTTATTAACTGAACCGCACTCAGTATTCAAGACTGTCAAAGAACAACTTGTTTTCAGCAAACTGCATCTTTGCTTTTACAGTCCATTATGAAGCATAAAAACACTTTCGGGCTCGCTTGCAATGAAAGGCAGAAAGAGTTTTATTAGCTGAACTGCACTCCATAAGAAAGACTGTCAGAGAACAGCTTGCTTTCAGCAGACTGCGTATTTCTTTATACTAGCAATTGGAACACAGAAAAACACTTTCGGGCTTGCTTGCAATGAGCACCAGAAAGACGGTTTTATTAACTCAACTGCACTCAGTATTCAAGACTGTCAAAGATAAACTTGTTTTCAGCAAACTGCATCTTTGCTTTTACAATCCATTATGAAGCATAAAAACACTTTCGGGCTTGCTTGCAATGAAAGGCAGAAAGAGTTTTATTAGCTGAACTGCGCTCCATAAGAAAGACTGTCAGAGCACAGCTTGCTTTCAGCAGACTGCGTATTTCTTTATACTAACAATTGGAACACAGAAAAACACTTTCTGGCGTGTTTGCAATGAGCACCAGAAAGACAGTTTTATTAACTGAACCGCACTCAGTATTCAAGACTGTCAAAGAACAACTTGTTTTCAGCAAACTGCATCTTTGCTTTTACAACCCGTTATGAAGCATAAAAACACTTTCGGGCTCGCTTGCAATGAAAGGCAGAAAGAGTTTTATTAGCTGAACTGCACTCCATAAGAAAGACTGTCAGAGCACAGCTTGCTTTCAGCAGACTGCGTATTTCTTTATACTAGCAATTGGAACACAGAAAAACACTTTCTGGCTTGCTTGCAATGAGCACCAGAAAGACAGTTTTATTAACTGAACCGCACTCAGTATTCAAGACTGTCAAAGAACAACTTGTTTTCAGCAAACTGCATCTTTGCTTTTACAACACAATATGAAGCATAAAAACACTTTCAGGCTCGCTTGCAATGAAAGGCAGAAAGACAGTTTTATTAACTGAACCGCACTCAGTATTCAAGACTGTCAAAGAACAACTTGTTTTCAGCAAACTGCATCTTTGCTTTTACAACCCGTTATGAAGCATAAAAACACTTTCGGGCTCGCTTGCAATGAAAGGCAGAAAGAGTTTTATTAGCTGAACTGCGCTCCATAAGAAAGACTGTCAGAGCACAGCTTGCTTTCAGCAGACTGCATTTTTGTTTATACTAACAAGTAGAACACAGAAAAACACTTTCTGGTTTGTTTGCAATGAGCACCAGAAAGACAGTTTTATTAACTGAACCGCACTCAGTATTCAAGACTGTCAAAGAACAACTTGTTTTCAGCAAACTGCATCTTTGCTTTTACAACCCGTTATGAAGCATAAAAACACTTTCGGGCTCGCTTGCAATGAAAGGCAGAAAGATTTTTATTAGCTGAACTGCGCTCCATAAGAAAAACTGTCAGAGCACAGCTTGCTTTCAGCAGACTGCGTATTTCTTTATACTAGCAATTGGAACACAGAAAAACACTTTCTGGCTTGCTTGCAATGAGCACCAGAAAGACAGTTTTATTAACTGAACCGCACTCAGTATTCAAGACTGTCAAAGAACAACTTGTTTTCAGCAAACTGCATCTTTGCTTTTACAACCCAATATGAAGCATAAAAACACTTTCGGGCTCGCTTGCAATGAAAGGCAGAAAGAGTTTTATTAGCTGAACTGCGCTCCATAAGAAAGACTGTCAGAGCACAGCTTGCTTTCAGCAGACTGCGTATTTCTTTATACTAGCAATTGGAACACAGAAAAACACTTTCGGGCTTGCTTGCAATGAGCACCAGAAAGACGGTTTTATTAACTCAACTGCACTCAGTATTCAAGACTGTCAAAGAACAACTTGTTTTCAGCAAACTGCATCTTTGCTTTTACAACCCAATATGAAGCATAAAAACACTTTCGGGCTCGCTTGCAATGAAAGGCAGAAAGACAGTTTTATTAGCTGAACTGCACTCCATAAGAAAGACTGTCAGAGCACAGCTTGCTTTTAGCAGACTGCGTATTTCTTTATACTAGCAATTGGAACCCAGAAAAACACTTTCTGGCTTGCTTGCAATGAGCACCAGAAAGACAGTTTTATTAACTGAACCGCACTCAGTATTCAAGACTGTCAAAGAACAACTTGTTTTCAGCAAACTGCATCTTTGCTTTTACAACCCGTTATGAAGCATAAAAACACTTTCGGGCTCGCTTGCAATGAAAGGCAGAAAGAGTTTTATTAGCTGAACTGCACTCCATAAAAAAGACTGTCAGAGCACAGCTTGCTTTCAGCAGACTGCGTATTTCTTTATACTAGCAATTGGAACACAGAAAAACACTTTCTGGCTTGCTTGCAATGAGCACCAGAAAGACAGTTTTATTAACTGAACCGCACTCAGTATTCAAGACTGTCAAAGAACAACTTGTTTTCAGCAAACTGCATCTTTGCTTTTACAACCCAATATGAAGCATAAAAACACTTTCGGGCTCGCTTGCAATGAAAGGCAGAAAGACAGTTTTATTAACTGAACCGCACTCAGTATTCAAGACTGTCAAAGAACAACTTGTTTTCAGCAAACTGCATCTTTGCTTTTACAACCCGTTATGAAGCATAAAAACACTTTCGGGCTCGCTTGCAATGAAAGGCAGAAAGAGTTTTATTAGCTGAACTGCGCTCCATAAGAAAGACTGTCAGAGCACAGCTTGCTTTCAGCAGACTGTGTATTTCTTTATACTAGCAATTGGAACACAGAAAAACACTTTCGGGCTTGCTTGCAATGAGCACCAGAAAGACGGTTTTATTAACTCAACTGCACTCAGTATTCAAGACTGTCAAAGAACAACTTGTTTTCAGCAAACTGCATCTTTGCTTTTACAACCCAATATGAAGCATAAAAACACTTTCGGGCTCGCTTGCAATGAAAGGCAGAAAGAGTTTTATTAGCTGAACTGCACTCCATAAGAAAGACTGTCAGAGCACAGCTTGCTTTCAGCAGACTGCGTATTTCTTTATACTAACAATTGGAACACAGAAAAACACTTTCTGGCGTGTTTGCAATGAGCACCAGAAAGACAGTTTTATTAACTGAACCGCACTCAGTATTCAAGACTGTCAAAGAACAACTTGTTTTCAGCAAACTGCATCTTTGCTTTTACAACCCGTTATGAAGCATAAAAACACTTTCGGGCTCGCTTGCAATGAAAGGCAGAAAGATTTTTATTAGCTGAACTGCGCTCCATAAGAAAAACTGTCAGAGCACAGCTTGCTTTCAGCAGACTGCGTATTTCTTTATACTAGCAATTGGAACACAGAAAAACACTTTCTGGCTTGCTTGCAATGAGCACCAGAAAGACAGTTTTATTAACTGAACCGCACTCAGTATTCAAGACTGTCAAAGAACAACTTGTTTTCAGCAAACTGCATCTTTGCTTTTACAACCCAATATGAAGCATAAAAACACTTTCGGGCTCGCTTGCAATGAAAGGCAGAAAGACAGTTTTATTAACTGAACCGCACTCAGTATTCCAGACTGTCAAAGAACAACTTGTTTTCAGCAAACTGCATCTTTGCTTTTACAACCCGTTATGAAGCATAAAAACACTTTCGGGCTCGCTTGCAATGAAAGGCAGAAAGAGTTTTATTAGCTGAACTGCACTCCATAAGAAAGACTGTCAGAGAACAGCTTGCTTTCAGCAGACTGCGTATTTCTTTATACTAGCAATTGGAACACAGAAAAACACTTTCTGGCTTGCTTGCAATGAGCACCAGAAAGACAGTTTTATTAACTGAACCGCACTCAGTATTCAAGACTGTCAAAGAACAACTTGTTTTCAGCAAACTGCATCTTTGCTTTTACAACCCAATATGAAGCATAAAAACACTTTCGGGCTCGCTTGCAATGAAGGGCAGAAAGAGTTTTATTAGCTGAACTGCGCTCCATAAGAAAGACTGTCAGAGCACAGCTTGCTTTCAGCAGACTGCGTATTTGTTTATACTAACAATTGGAACACAGAAAAACACTTTCTGGCGTGTTTGCAATGAGCACCAGAAAGACAGTTTTATTAACTGAACCGCACTCAGTATTCAAGACTGTCAAAGAACAACTTGTTTTCAGCAAACTGCATATTTGCTTTTACAATCCATTATGTAGCATAAAAACACTTTCGGGCTCGCTTGCAATGAAAGGCAGAAAGAGTTTTATTAGCTGAACTGCGCTCCATAAGAAAGACTGTCAGAGCACAGCTTGCTTTCAGCAGACTGCATATTTGTTTATACTAACAAGTAGAACACAGAAAAACACTTTCTGGTT
The DNA here is from genome assembly GCF_029633855.1 of Hoplias malabaricus. Lineage (NCBI taxonomy): Eukaryota > Metazoa > Chordata > Actinopteri > Characiformes > Erythrinidae > Hoplias > Hoplias malabaricus. Next base: position 145,104 of record NW_027100881.1, read on the forward strand.
TGTTTGCAATGAGCACCAGAAAGACAGTTTTATTAACTGAACCGCACTCAGTATTCAAGACTGTCAAAGAACAACTTGTTTTCAGCAAACTGCATCTTTGCTTTTACAACCCGTTACGAAGCATAAAAACACTTTCGGGCTCGCTTGCAATGAAAGGCAGAAAGAGTTTTATTAGCTGAACTGCGCTCCATAAGAAAGACTGTCAGAGCACAGCTTGCTTTCAGCAGACTGCGTATTTGCTTATACTAACAATTGGAACACAGAAAAACACTTTCTGGCGTGATTGCAATGAGCACCAGAAAGACAGTTTTATTAACTGAACCGCACTCAGTATTCAAGACTGTCAAAGAACAACTTGTTTTCAGCAAACTGCATATTTGCTTTTACAATCCATTATGAAGCATAAAAACACTTTCGGGCTCGCTTGCAATGAAAGGCAGAAAGAGTTTTATTAGCTGAACTGCGCTCCATAAGAAAGACTGTCAGAGCACAGCTTGCTTTCAGCAGACTGCATATTTGTTTATACTAACAAGTAGAACACAGAAAAACACTTTCTGGTTTGTTTGCAATGAGCACCAGAAAGACAGTTTTATTAACTGAACCGCACTCAGTATTCAAGACTGTCAAAGAACAACTTGTTTTCAGCAAACTGCATCTTTGCTTTTACAGTCCATTATGAAGCATAAAAACACTTTCGGGCTCGCTTGCAATGAAAGGCAGAAAGAGTTTTATTAGCTGAACTGCGCTCCATAAGAAAGACTGTCAGAGCACAGCTTGCTTTCAGCAGACTGCGTATTTCTTTATACTAGCAATTGGAACACAGAAAAACATATTCTGGCTTGCTTGCAATGAGCACCAGAAAGACAGTTTTATTAACTGAACCGCACTCAGTATTCAAGACTGTCAAAGAACAACTTGTTTTCAGCAAACTGCATCTTTGCTTTTACAACCCGTTACGAAGCATAAAAACACTTTTGGGCTCGCTTGCAATGAAAGGCAGAAAGAGTTTTATTAGCTGAACTGCACTCCATAAGAAAGACTGTCAGAGCACAGCTTGCTTTCAGCAGACTGCGTATTTGTTTATACTAACAATTGGAACACAGAAAAACACTTTCTGGCGTGTTTGCAATGAGCACCAGAAAGACAGTTTTATTAACTGAACCGCACTCAGTATTCAAGACTGTCAAAGAACAACTTGTTTTCAGCAAACTGCATCTTTGCTTTTACAACCCGTTATGAAGCATAAAAACACTTTTGGGCTCGCTTGCAATGAAAGGCAGAAAGACTTTTATTAGCTGAACTGCGTTCCATAAGAAAGACTGTCAGAGCACAGCTTGCTTTCAGCAGACTGCGTATTTGTTTATACTAACAATTGGAACACAGAAAAACACTTTCTGGCGTGTTTGCAATGAGCACCAGAAAGACAGTTTTATTAACTGAACCGCACTCAGTATTCAAGACTGTCAAAGAACAACTTGTTTTCAGCAAACTGCATCTTTGCTTTTACAACCCGTTACGAAGCATAAAAACACTTTTGGGCTCGCTTGCAATGAAAGGCAGAAAGAGTTTTATTAGCTGAACTGCGCTCCATAAGAAAGACTGTCAGAGCACAGCTTGCTTTCAGCAGACTGCGTATTTCTTTATACTAACAATTGGAACACAGAAAAACACTTTCTGGCGTGTTTGCAATGAGCACCAGAAAGACAGTTTTATTAACTGAACCGCACTCAGTATTCAAGACTGTCAAAGAACAACTTGTTTTCAGCAAACTGCATCTTTGCTTTTACAACCCGTTACGAAGCATAAAAACACTTTCGGGCTCGCTTGCAATGAAAGGCAGAAAGAGTTTTATTAGCTGAACTGCGCTCCATAAGAAAGACTGTCAGAGCACAGCTTGCTTTCAGCAGACTGCGTATTTGTTTATACTAACAAATGGAACACAGAAAAACACTTTCTGGCGTGATTGCAATGAGCACCAGAAAGACAGTTTTATTAACTGAACCGAACTCAGTATTCAAGACTGTCAAAGAACAACTTGTTTTCAGCAAACTGCATATTTGCTTTTACAATCCATTATGAAGCATAAAAACACTTTCGGGCTCGCTTGCAATGAAAGGCAGAAAGAGTTTTATTAGCTGAACTGCGCTCCATAAGAAAGACTGTCAGAGCACAGCTTGCTTTCAGCAGACTGCGTATTTGTTTATACTAACAATTGGAACACAGAAAAACACTTTCTGGCGTGTTTGCAATGAGCACCAGAAAGACAGTTTTATTAACTGAACCGCACTCAGTATTCAAGACTGTCAAAGAACAACTTGTTTTCAGCAAACTGCATCTTTGCTTTTACAACCCGTTATGAAGCATAAAAACACTTTCGGGCTCGCTTGCAATGAAAGGCAGAAAGAGTTTTATTAGCTGAACTGCACTCCATAAGAAAGACTGTCAGAGCACAGCTTGCTTTCAGCAGACTGCGTATTTCTTTACACTAGCAATTGGAACACAGAAAAACACTTTCTGGCTTGCTTGCAATGAGCACCAGAAAGACAGTTTTATTAACTGAACCGCACTCAGTATTCAAGACTGTCAAAGAACAACTTGTTTTCAGCAAACTGCATCTTTGCTTTTACAACCCAATATGAAGCATAAAAACACTTTCGGGCTCGCTTGCAATGAAAGGCAGAAAGAGTTTTATTAGCTGAACTGCGCTCCATAAGAAAGACTGTCAGAGCACAGCTTGCTTTCAGCAGACTGCGTATTTGCTTATACTAACAATTGGAACACAGAAAAACACTTTCTGGCGTGATTGCAATGAGCACCAGAAAGACAGTTTTATTAACTGAACCGCACTCAGTATTCAAGACTGTCAAAGAACAACTTGTTTTCAGCAAACTGCATATTTGCTTTTACAATCCATTATGAAGCATAAAAACACTTTCGGGCTCGCTTGCAATGAAAGGCAGAAAGAGTTTTATTAGCTGAACTGCGCTCCATAAGAAAGACTGTCAGAGCACAGCTTGCTTTCAGCAGACTGCATATTTGTTTATACTAACAAGTAGAACACAGAAAAACACTTTCTGGTTTGTTTGCAATGAGCACCAGAAAGACAGTTTTATTAACTGAACCGCACTCAGTATTCAAGACTGTCAAAGAACAACTTGTTTTCAGCAAACTGCATCTTTGCTTTTACAGTCCATTATGAAGCATAAAAACACTTTCGGGCTCGCTTGCAATGAAAGGCAGAAAGAGTTTTATTAGCTGAACTGCGCTCCATAAGAAAGACTGTCAGAGCACAGCTTGCTTTCAGCAGACTGCGTATTTCTTTATACTAGCAATTGGAACACAGAAAAACATATTCTGGCTTGCTTGCAATGAGCACCAGAAAGACAGTTTTATTAACTGAACCGCACTCAGTATTCAAGACTGTCAAAGAACAACTTGTTTTCAGCAAACTGCATCTTTGCTTTTACAACCCGTTACGAAGCATAAAAACACTTTTGGGCTCGCTTGCAATGAAAGGCAGAAAGAGTTTTATTAGCTGAACTGCACTCCATAAGAAAGACTGTCAGAGCACAGCTTGCTTTCAGCAGACTGCGTATTTGTTTATACTAACAATTGGAACACAGAAAAACACTTTCTGGCGTGTTTGCAATGAGCACCAGAAAGACAGTTTTATTAACTGAACCGCACTCAGTATTCAAGACTGTCAAAGAACAACTTGTTTTCAGCAAACTGCATCTTTGCTTTTACAACCCGTTATGAAGCATAAAAACACTTTTGGGCTCGCTTGCAATGAAAGGCAGAAAGACTTTTATTAGCTGAACTGCGTTCCATAAGAAAGACTGTCAGAGCACAGCTTGCTTTCAGCAGACTGCGTATTTGTTTATACTAACAATTGGAACACAGAAAAACACTTTCTGGCGTGTTTGCAATGAGCACCAGAAAGACAGTTTTATTAACTGAACCGCACTCAGTATTCAAGACTGTCAAAGAACAACTTGTTTTCAGCAAACTGCATCTTTGCTTTTACAACCCGTTACGAAGCATAAAAACACTTTTGGGCTCGCTTGCAATGAAAGGCAGAAAGAGTTTTATTAGCTGAACTGCGCTCCATAAGAAAGACTGTCAGAGCACAGCTTGCTTTCAGCAGACTGCGTATTTCTTTATACTAACAATTGGAACACAGAAAAACACTTTCTGGCGTGTTTGCAATGAGCACCAGAAAGACAGTTTTATTAACTGAACCGCACTCAGTATTCAAGACTGTCAAAGAACAACTTGTTTTCAGCAAACTGCATCTTTGCTTTTACAACCCGTTACGAAGCATAAAAACACTTTCAGGCTCGCTTGCAATGAAAGGCAGAAAGACTTTTATTAGCTGAACTGCGCTCCATAAGAAAGACTGTCAGAGCACAGCTTGCTTTCAGCAGACTGCGTATTTCTTTATACTAGCAATTGGAACACAGAAAAACATATTCTGGCTTGCTTGCAATGAGCACCAGAAAGACAGTTTTATTAACTGAACCGCACTCAGTATTCAAGACTGTCAAAGAACAACTTGTTTTCAGCAAACTGCATCTTTGCTTTTACAGTCCATTATGAAGCATAAAAACACTTTCGGGCTCGCTTGCAATGAAAGGCAGAAAGAGTTTTATTAGCTGAACTGCGCTCCATAAGAAAGACTGTCAGAGCACAGCTTGCTTTCAGCAGACTGCGTATTTGTTTATACTAACAATTGGAACACAGAAAAACACTTTCTGGCGTGTTTGCAATGAGCACCAGAAAGACAGTTTTATTAACTGAACCGCACTCAGTATTCAAGACAGTCAAAGAACAACTTGTTTTCAGCAAACTGCATCTTTGCTTTTACAACCCGTTACGAAGCATAAAAACACTTTTGGGCTCGCTTGCAATGAAAGGCAGAAAGAGTTTTATTAGCTGAACTGCGCTCCATAAGAAAGACTGTCAGAGCACAGCTTGCTTTCAGCAGACTGCGTATTTGTTTATACTAACAATTGGAACACAGAAAAACACTTTCTGGCGTGTTTGCAATGAGCACCAGAAAGACAGTTTTATTAACTGAACCGCACTCAGTATTCAAGACTGTCAAAGAACAACTTGTTTTCAGCAAACTGCATCTTTGCTTTTACAACCCGTTACGAAGCATAAAAACACTTTCGGGCTCGCTTGCAATGAAAGGCAGAAAGAGTTTTATTAGCTGAACTGCACTCCATAAGAAAGACTGTCAGAGCACAGCTTGCTTTCAGCAGACTGCGTATTTCTTTATACTAGCAATTGGAACACAGAAAAACACTTTCTGGCTTGCTTGCAATGAGCACCAGAAAGACAGTTTTATTAACTGAACCGCACTCAGTATTCAAGACTGTCAAAGAACAACTTGTTTTCAGCAAACTGCATCTTTGCTTTTACAACCCGTTATGAAGCATAAAAACACTTTCGGGCTCGCTTGCAATGAAAGGCAGAAAGAGTTTTATTAGCTGAACTGCGCTCCATAAGAAAGACTGTCAGAGCACAGCTTGCTTTCAGCAGACTGCGTGTTTGTTTATACTAACAATTGGAACACAGAAAAACACTTTCTGGCGTGTTTGCAATGAGCACCAGAAAGACAGTTTTATTAACTGAACCGCACTCAGTATTCAAGACTGTCAAAGAACAACTTGTTTTCAGCAAACTGCATCTTTGCTTTTACAACCCGTTACGAAGCATAAAAACACTTTTGGGCTCGCTTGCAATGAAAGGCAGAAAGAGTTTTATTAGCTGAACTGCGCTCCATAAGAAAGACTGTCAGAGCACAGCTTGCTTTCAGCAGACTGCGTATTTCTTTATACTAACAATTGGAACACAGAAAAACACTTTCTGGCGTGTTTGCAATGAGCACCAGAAAGACAGTTTTATTAACTGAACCGCACTCAGTATTCAAGACTGTCAAAGAACAACTTGTTTTCAGCAAACTGCATCTTTGCTTTTACAACCCGTTACGAAGCATAAAAACACTTTCAGGCTCGCTTGCAATGAAAGGCAGAAAGACTTTTATTAGCTGAACTGCGCTCCATAAGAAAGACTGTCAGAGCACAGCTTGCTTTCAGCAGACTGCGTATTTCTTTATACTAGCAATTGGAACACAGAAAAACATATTCTGGCTTGCTTGCAATGAGCACCAGAAAGACAGTTTTATTAACTGAACCGCACTCAGTATTCAAGACTGTCAAAGAACAACTTGTTTTCAGCAAACTGCATCTTTGCTTTTACAGTCCATTATGAAGCATAAAAACACTTTCGGGCTCGCTTGCAATGAAAGGCAGAAAGAGTTTTATTAGCTGAACTGCGCTCCATAAGAAAGACTGTCAGAGCACAGCTTGCTTTCAGCAGACTGCGTATTTGTTTATACTAACAATTGGAACACAGAAAAACACTTTCTGGCGTGTTTGCAATGAGCACCAGAAAGACAGTTTTATTAACTGAACCGCACTCAGTATTCAAGACAGTCAAAGAACAACTTGTTTTCAGCAAACTGCATCTTTGCTTTTACAACCCGTTACGAAGCATAAAAACACTTTTGGGCTCGCTTGCAATGAAAGGCAGAAAGAGTTTTATTAGCTGAACTGCGCTCCATAAGAAAGACTGTCAGAGCACAGCTTGCTTTCAGCAGACTGCGTATTTGTTTATACTAACAATTGGAACACAGAAAAACACTTTCTGGCGTGTTTGCAATGAGCACCAGAAAGACAGTTTTATTAACTGAACCGCACTCAGTATTCAAGACTGTCAAAGAACAACTTGTTTTCAGCAAACTGCATCTTTGCTTTTACAACCCGTTACGAAGCATAAAAACACTTTCGGGCTCGCTTGCAATGAAAGGCAGAAAGAGTTTTATTAGCTGAACTGCACTCCATAAGAAAGACTGTCAGAGCACAGCTTGCTTTCAGCAGACTGCGTATTTCTTTATACTAGCAATTGGAACACAGAAAAACACTTTCTGGCTTGCTTGCAATGAGCACCAGAAAGACAGTTTTATTAACTGAACCGCACTCAGTATTCAAGACTGTCAAAGAACAACTTGTTTTCAGCAAACTGCATCTTTGCTTTTACAACCCAATATGAAGCATAAAAACACTTTCGGGCTCGCTTGCAATGAAAGGCAGAAAGAGTTTTATTAGCTGAACTGCGCTCCATAAGAAAGACTGTCAGAGCACAGCTTGCTTTCAGCAGACTGCGTATTTGTTTATACTAACAATTGGAACACAGAAAAACACTTTCTGGCGTGATTGCAATGAGCACCAGAAAGACAGTTTTATTAACTGAACCGCACTCAGTATTCAAGACTGTCAAAGAACAACTTGTTTTCAGCAAACTGCATCTTTGCTTTTACAACCCGTTACGAAGCATAAAAACACTTTTGGGCTCGCTTGCAATGAAAGGCAGAAAGAGTTTTATTAGCTGAACTGCGCTCCATAAGAAAGACTGTCAGAGCACAGCTTGCTTTCAGCAGACTGCGTATTTCTTTATACTAACAATTGGAACACAGAAAAACACTTTCTGGCGTGTTTGCAATGAGCACCAGAAAGACAGTTTTATTAACTGAACCGCACTCAGTATTCAAGACTGTCAAAGAACAACTTGTTTTCAGCAAACTGCATCTTTGCTTTTACAACCCGTTACGAAGCATAAAAACACTTTCAGGCTCGCTTGCAATGAAAGGCAGAAAGACTTTTATTAGCTGAACTGCGCTCCATAAGAAAGACTGTCAGAGCACAGCTTGCTTTCAGCAGACTGCGTATTTCTTTATACTAGCAATTGGAACACAGAAAAACATATTCTGGCTTGCTTGCAATGAGCACCAGAAAGACAGTTTTATTAACTGAACCGCACTCAGTATTCAAGACTGTCAAAGAACAACTTGTTTTCAGCAAACTGCATCTTTGCTTTTACAGTCCATTATGAAGCATAAAAACACTTTCGGGCTCGCTTGCAATGAAAGGCAGAAAGAGTTTTATTAGCTGAACTGCGCTCCATAAGAAAGACTGTCAGAGCACAGCTTGCTTTCAGCAGACTGCGTATTTGTTTATACTAACAATTGGAACACAGAAAAACACTTTCTGGCGTGTTTGCAATGAG